>NC_041387.1:330696096-330699425 GCF_002162155.2 Triticum dicoccoides | reverse complement strand
TGCATGCTCCTAGGGGGATAGATTGGTAGGAAAATACCATCGCTCGTCCCCGACCGCCACTCATAAGGATGCACAAGCCAGGTACACTTCATGTTTCAAATTTGTTAGACAACTTTAACCATACGTGCATGCTACGGGATTTGCAAACTTCAACACAAGTATTTCTCAAATTCATAATCACCCAACTTGCACGACTTTGATATTATCACCTCCATATCTCAAAACAATTATCAAGCATCAAACTTTTCTTAGTATTCAACACACTCAAAAGAAAGTTTCACATATCTTGAATACCAAGTATATTAACATTAAGCAAATTACCATGCTATTAATGACTCTCAAAATAATATAAGTGAAGCATGAGAGATCAATAGTTTCTTTAAAACAAATCCACCATCGTGCTCTAAAAGATATAAGTGAAGTACTAGAGCAAAAATTATCACGCTCAAAAGATATAAGTGAAGCACATAGAGTATTCTAGCAAATTCCAATTTGTGTAAGGCTCTCTCTCATTAAAGAATTTCATATCTTGATACTTATTCAAACAGCAAGCAAAGCTAAAGAAAACTACATTGTAAGGATATCACAACTCATGTGAAGAAGCAAAAACTTAGGCTCAACCGATACTAACCGATAGTTGTTGAAGAAGAAAGGTGGGATGCCTACCGGGGCATCCCCAATCTTAGATGCTTGAGACTTCTTGAAATATTATCTTGGGGTGCCTTGGGAATCCCCAAGCTTGAGCTCTTGTGTCTCCTTAATTCCTCTCATATCATGGTTTCTCTTTTTATCAAAAGCTTCATTCACAACAAACTCAACAAGAACTCGTGAGATAGGTTATTATAAACCAATGCAAAACCTTATCATTTTCTACTGTAACAAATCACTAAAATTATTATTCAACATTGAATACTAAATGCCTCTGCATATTTAATACTCCTATCCTCAAATAGAATCATTAAACAAACAAACATATGCAAACAATGCAAACATAACAGCAATCTGCCAAAACAGTACAGTCTGTAAAGAATGCAGGAGCATCCATACTTTCCTAACTCCAAAAATTATGAACTAAAATTCCCACTGTAAAAATTTATCAGATCTCAATATGCAAAAATATTCAACGTTATACCAAGCTCTGACTTTTCTAGGGAATTTTTGCAACAGCGGTAAACTTTCTGTTTTCAAACAGCAACATGCAAACTAGCAAAATAAGCATGGCAAAGGCTATCCTTGACTTTTTTATTGAAACTAAAGATGAAAAACACTATTCTAACTAACAGAAAGCAAAAACTAACAAAATAAGATGACTCTCCAAGCAAAGCACATATCATGTGGTGAATAAAAATATAGCTCCAAGTAAATTACCGATGGAAGTGGACGAAAGAGGGGATGCCTTCCGGGGCATCCCCAAGCTTTGAGTTTTTGGTGTCCTTGAATTATCTTGGGGGTGACATGGGCATCCCCAAGCTTACGCTCTTGCCACTCCTTGTTCCATAATCCATCAAAAGAATTCACCCAAGACTTGAAAACTTCACAACACAAAACTCAACAGAAATCTCGTGAGCTCCGTTAGAGGAAGAAAACAAAATACTACTTCATGGTACTGTAATGAACTCATTCTTTATTTATATTGGTGTTAAACCTACTGTATTCCAATTTCTCTATGGTTTATAAATTAATTTACTAGCCATAGATTCATCAAAATAAGCAAACAACACACGAAAAACAGAATCTGTCAAAAACAGAACAGTCTGTAGTAATCTGTAACTAACAAAATTCTGTAAATCTAAAACTTATACCAAAATAGTAAGTCCTGGACAATTTGTTTATTGATCAGCATAAAAAAGAATCAATGCAAAATCACTCTCCAGTAAAAAATGGCATCTAATATCGTGAGTGCTAAAGTTTCTGTTTTTCAGCAGAATCAAATCAACTATCATCGTAGGTTATCCTATAGGCCCTAGTTGGCACAAACACTACTTAAAACATAAAACTACATCCAAACAGAAGGTAGATGGATTATTTATTGCTAAACAGAAGCAAAAACAAAAAACACAAAATAAAATTGGCTTGCCTCCCAACAAGCGCTATTGTTTAACGCCTCTGGCTAGGCATAAAAGCAAGGATAGATCTAGGTATTGCCATCTTTGGTAAGCAATCCATAAGTGGCTCTCATGATAGATTCATATGGTGATTTTACTTTCTTTCTAGGGAAGTGTTCCATACCCTTCTTTAAGGGAAATTGGAATCTAATAATTACCTTCCTTCATATCAATAATTGCACCAATCGTTCTAAGGAAAGGTCTACCAAGAATAATAGGACATGAAGGATTGCAATCTATATCAAGAACGATAAAATCTACGAGCACATAATTGCTATTTGCAACAATAAGAACATCATTAATTCTTCCCATAGGTTGTTTAATAGTGGAATCCGCAAGATGCAAGTTTAGAGAGCAATCATCAAAATCACAGAAATCTAGCAAATCACATAAGGTTTTGGGAATAGTAGAGACACTAGCACCCAAATCACATAAAGCATGAAACTCAAAGTCTTTAATTTTAATTTTAATAGTAGGTTCCCACTCATCATAGAGTTTTCTAGGGACGGAAACTTTCATCTCAAGCTTTTGTTCATAAGATTGCATCAAAGCATCAACAATCTATTCGGTAAAGGCCATATTTTGACTATAAGCATGAGGAGATTCTAGCACGGATTGCAACAAGGAAATACAACCAATCAAAGAGAAATTTTCATAATTAAATTCCTTGAGATCCAAAATAGTGGGTTTAACAACATCACGGTTTTTATTTATTTCAATCCCACTTTCATCAATTTCATCATCAAGATCTAGAAACTCCGAATTCTTAGAACGCCTTTTAGGTAAAGGAAGATAATGTTCAGATTCATTAAGATTCATATTGCAAAACAAAGATTTAATGGGGGACGCATCAATAAATTTTAGATCTTCATCTTGATTTTCATAGGGATTAGAAGAAAACGCTTTAATAAAGGCATCTTTGGAAGCACGCATCCTAGCGGTTCTTTCTTTGCACTCATCAATGGAAATTCTCATGGCCTTGAGAGACTCATTGATATCATGCTTATGAGGAATAGATCTAAGCTTTAAAGAATCAATTTCAAGAGAAATTCTATCAATGTTCCAAGCCAAATCATCAACTTTAAGCAATTTCTCTTCAAGCAAAGTATTAAAATTCTTTTGTGAATTCATAAACTCTTTAACACTACTCTCAAATTCAGAGGGAATCTTATTAAAATTTCCATAAGAGTTGTTGTAGGAATTTCCATAATTATTAGAAAGATT
>NC_041387.1:330608735-330696086 GCF_002162155.2 Triticum dicoccoides | reverse complement strand
AAACGCTTTAATAAAGGCATCTTTGGAAGCACACATCCTAGAGGTTCTTTCTTTGCACTCATCAAATGGAAATTCTCATAGCTTTGAGAGACTCATTGATATCATGCTTAGGAGGAATAGATCTAAGCTTTAAAGAATCAATCTCGAGAGAAATTCTATCAACGTTCCTAGCCAAATCATCAACTTTAAGCAATTTCTCTACAAGCAAAGCATTAAAATTCTTTTGTGAATTCATAAACTCTTTAACACTACTCTCAAATTCAAAGCGCATCTTATTAAAATTTCCATAAGAGTTGTTGTAGGAATTTCCATAATTATTAGAAGGATTACTAGGATAAGGCCTAGGATTAAAATTCCCTCTATACGCGTTGTTACCAAAACTATTCCTGCCAACAAAATTCACATCCATAGATTCATTATTATTCTCAAGCAAAGTACATAAAGGCATATTATTGGGATCAGAAGAAACACTCTTAGCAAATACATTCATAAGTTCATCCATCTTTTCACTCAAAACATTGATTTCTTCTATAGCATGCACCTTTTTATTAGTAGATCTTTCAGTATGCCATTGAGAATAATTGACCATAATATTACCTAGGAGTTTAGTAGCATCTCCTAAAGTGATTTCCATAAAAGTGCCTCCCGCGGCCGAATCTAAAAGATTTCTAGAAGCAAAATTCAATCCAGCATAAAATTTTTGTATAATCATCCACAAGTTCAAACCATGAGTAGGACAATTACGTAGCATTAATTTCATTCTCTCCCAAGCTTGTGCAACATGTTCATGATCAAGTTGCTTGAAATTCATGATGTCGTTTCTAAGAGAGATAATCTTAGTGGGAGGAAAATACTTAGAGATAAAAGCATCTTTGCACTTGTTCCAAGAATCAATACTATTTTTAGGCAAAGATGAAAACCACGCTTTAGCTCGATCTCTAAGCGAAAAAGGAAATAGCTTCAATTTAACGACATCATTATCGACATCTTTTTTCTTTTGCATATCACATAAATCAACGAAGCTATTCAGATGAGTAGCGGCATCTTCACTAGGAAGGCCGGTGAATTGATCTTTCATAACAAGATTCAACAAAGCAGTATTGATTTCACAAGATTCAGTATTGGCAAGAGGAGCAATCGGAGTGCTAAGGAAATCATTATTATTGGTATTGGTGAAGTCACACAATTTGGTAGCATCTTGAGCCATCGCGACAAACTAGCAAACTAACACACGAGCAAACAAACAGACGAGGAAAAAGGAACAGGAAAAAGAGGAGGAGATTGGGAAAGAGAGGGCGAATAAAACGACAAGGGTGAAGTGAGGGAGAGGAAAACGAGAGGCAAATGGCAAATAATGTAATGCGAGAGATAGGGATTGTGATGGGTACTTGGTATGTTGACTTTAGCGTAGGCCTCCCCGGCAACGGCGCTAGAAATCCTTCTTGCTACGTCTTGAGCTTGCGTTGGTTTTCCCCGAAGAGGAGAGGATGATGCAGCATAGTAGCGTAAGTATTTCCCTCATTTTTGAGAACCAAGGTATCAATCCAGTAGGAGGTCACGTGCAAGTCCCACGTACCTGCACAAAACGATAGCTACTCGCAACCAACGCGATTAGGGGTTGTCAATCCCTTCACGGTCACTTACGAGAGTGAGATCTGATAGAGATACTATTTTTTGTTTTTTTGGTATAAAGATGCAAAGTAAAAAGTAAAAGCAAAGCAAGTAAATAAAGTGATGGAGATTGATATGATGAGAATAGACCCGGGGGCCATATGTTTCACTAGTGGCTTCTCTCAAGAGCATAAGTATTCTACGGTGGGTGAACAAATTACTGTTGAGCAATTGAAAGAATTGATCATAGTTATGAGGTTATCTAGGTATGATCATGTATATAGGCATCACGTCCGAGACAAGTAGATCGAAACGATTCTGCATCTACTACAATTACTCTACTCATCGACCGCTATCCAGCATGCATCTAGAGTATTAAGTTAAAAACAGAGTAACGCCTTAAGCAAGATGACATGATGTAGAGGAAAAAATCATGCAATGTGATAAATACCCGATCTTGTTATCCTCGATGGCAACAATACAATACGTGCCTTGCAACCCTTTCTGTCAATGGGTAAGGACACTGCAAGATTGAACCCAAAGCCATGCACTTCTCCCATTGCAAGAACTACCAATCTAGTTGGCCAAACCAAACGGATAATTCGAAGAGACTTGCAAAGATAACTCAATCATACATAAAAGAATTCAGAGAAGATTCAAATATTATTCATAGATAAGCTGGATCATAAACCCACAATTCATCGATCTCAACAAACACACCGCAAAAAGAAGATTACATCAAATAGATCTCCACGAGAGAGGGGGAGAACATTGTATTGAGATCCAAAGAGAGAGAAGAAGCCATCTAGCTACTAGCTATGGACCCGAAGGTCTGAAGTAAACTACTCTCACTTCATCGGAGGGGCTATGGTGTTGATGTAGAAGCCCTCCGTGGTAGATGCCCCCTCCGGCGGAGCTCCGGAACAGGCCCCAAGATGGGATCTCGTGGATACATGAAGGTACGGCGGTGGAATTAGATTTTTGGCTCCCCCTGATCTATTGGGGGTATGTAGGTATATATAAGACGAAGGAGTACATCGGTGGAGCGTCAGGGGGCCCACGAGGTAGGGGGCGCGCCCAGGGGGGGCGCCCTCCACCCTCGTGACCGCGTCTGGTGCTTCTTGGAGTAGGGTCCATGTCTCCTGGATCACGTTCGGTGAGAAGATCACGTTCCCGAAGGTTTCATTCCGTTTGGACTCCGTTTGATATTCTGTTTCTTCGAAATACTGAAATAGGCAAAAAACAGCAATTCTGGGCTGGGCTTTTGGTTAGTAGCTTAGTCCCAAAAATAATATAAAAGTGGAAAATAAAGCCCATTATAGTCCAAAACAATAGATAAAGTAGCATGGAGCAATCAAAAATTATAGATACGTTGGAGACATATCAGTAATAAATATTATAATGGATCTAAACATATAATCTTCCACCAAATAAACCATCTAGCATAAACTACAAGATGTAACCAACACTACTAGTCACCCACAGGTACCAATATGAGGTTTTGATACAAAGATTTCCCACAAAAGATGAATTAGGTTTTCAGATGACATGGTGTTGTTGAAGATGTTGATGAAGATTGGCCTCCCAAAGATGATAGGGTTGTTGGTGATGACAATGGCTTTGATTTCCCCCTCCCGGAGGGAATTTCCCCTGGCGGAATCACTCCGCCGGAGGGAAAAAGTGCTCGTGCCCAAGTTCCACCTTGAGACAGTTTCGTTCCATCCCGAAAGTCCTCTCCTTATTTTTTTCTAGGTCAAAAGACCTTATGTACCAGAAGATGGGCATCGAAGGTGGGCCAGGGTCCCCACAAGGCACCAAGGCGCGCCTAGAGGGGGTAGCGCGCCCTGGTGCCTTGTGAGCTCCTAGGAGGCCCCCTCTCGTAGTTCTTTTCTCCAATATTTATTATATATTCCAAAAAATTATCTGTAAAAGTTTAGCTCGTTTGGAGATGTGTAGAATAGGTATCTTTGACATTGCTTTTTCAGGTCCAGAATTCCAGCAGCCGGTATTCTCCCTCTTTGTGTAAACCTTGCATATTATGAGAAAAGGCATTAGAGTTACTCCACAAAGTATTATAATTCATAAAACATTATAAATAATAGTAGGAAAACATGATGCAAAATGGAGGTATAAAATCCCCCAATATTAGACCTCGCTTGTCCTCAAGCGAATGCCAATATTGGAAATCATGTCCACATGTTTAGAGAGATGTCGATAAAAACAAAACACAAACATAGTAGCGTCATGCATATTATTATAACAGCAAAAAACTTTATCATAAAACTTTATCATATAGCTTCTCATGAACAAGTAACAATTCATCACAACATCGAAGTAGACAGCATAAACTTTATTGAAAACTAACAAACTATGTTCTCAGTCCAATTTGCAACTACAATTCATCATATTTTCAAGAAGGGTTTCGTACCAGAGCCTTTTGGCAAGTCCACATACTCAACCATCATTTAATCTTCTATGATTGCTAACACTCACAACATATATATGAGCAAAGAGTTTCAACCAGACACATAGAAAGATAGGGGATTATAGTTTCGCCTCCCAACTCATTCACCTCAAGGGTGATGTCAAGAATAATAACTCATGCCAACTCACATTCAACTAGATATATTTGCCTATTTCTTTCCCCACCACATGATGCTTGCCAAAGAGAAAAAAAGGAGTTGAGGAAAATACTTTGACTCTTGCATAAAAGGTAAATACATAAAAGTAAAAGATAGGCCCTTCGTAGAGGGAAGCAAAGGTTGTCTTGCATCTTTTTGGTTTTGTATGCACAATCTTTTAATGCAAAAGAATGTCACATTGTATTACCCCTTATGATAGCAACCTTTGTTATGTAGTTTGTCACTTTTATTACTTTGCCATCACAAGTTTGTACAATGCTTATTTTCCCTCACACTAAAAAATCAAACACATTTAGCCTTTTTGCACCGATGACAACTTACTTAAAGGATCTTACTCAATCCATAGGTAGATATGGTGGACCCTCAAAACATGAATTTGGGCTTAAGGGTTTTTGGATGCACAAGTAGTATATCTACTTAGTGCGGATTTTTGGCTAGCAAAGATATTGAGCAAGCACCACATGTTAAAGGATCTATGATAATATAACTTCTATGTGAATATTAACTATGAACATTAACAAACATAAATCATTACACTGTCTTCCTTGTCCAACATCGATATTCAATGGGGGATCACAATCATAAAATTTGTCCAAGATTGTGTATTTGCATGTGAATCTTCTCTTCCCTTATTAATTCTTTCATGAATTGCATGATTGACCAATGCTATGTTTGTCATCTTTCAATATATTTTACCACTTATACTTTTCCTTATGTGGTGTCATTACTTACTATAAGATTAGCATATGATCTTTTTCATTATTTTCCTTTATTTTGATTGGAACAAAAAGTAAAGAAGCAAAAACTCGAACTAACTTTTGTCAACATATTGTTACTACTACAAAATCACTGCTATCACTGTTACCGTTACTGTAGCTACTGATGCTATCATCAAAACTATCATAATACTGTGCTACTAATAAATTTGATGTAGATAACTAATCTTCAGGTGTGGTTGAATTGACAACTCGACTGCTAATACCTTCAAATATTCTTTGGCTCCCCTTGTGTCGAATCTATAAATTTGGGTTGAATACTCTACCCTCGAAAACTGTTGCGATCCCCTATACTCGTGGGTTATTAAGACCTTTTTCTAGCGCCGTTGCCGGGGAGAATAGCTATATTTGTTGAGTCACCTGGGATTATTATCATATTATCACTATGAAGAATTTGAAGGATGGTAAGACTAAGATTTTTCCCTCAAAGACGATGGAAGGTAAGGAACTGCCATCCATCTCCACTTTAGATTCACCTTCTGTTATAAGTAAACCTGCAACACCACAACATGCTATTAATTCTGATATGTTGCAAGTTATTAATGATGCTACTTCTGCTATGGATGCTACTCATGATGCTGCTAGTACCTTGCTTGATGATGATGTGCCACTACGTGAATTTCTTGATGAACAAATTGCTAGAGTAAGACAACATGATATTGTTGAATCTGATGATGAACTTGAAACAGAACATCTTGAAAGACCTACTAGAACTAGTCCTCCTAGATATGAATTGCCAAACGTACTGGAAGTTATACTATGAGTGAGGAGGCAACTAGAGATATTCTTGCTTGTAAGGATAGAGATGATCTAGAAAAATTATTATGCAAGTATAAGGAAAGATCTCTGAATGATAAAATGAAATGTGATCCTAAGTTTGCCACTTCACCTATTTTTATTGGTGATAAGGATTATGAATTCTTTGTCGACCCAGAGTTAATTACTTTGGTTGAATCTGATCCTTTCCATGGTTATGAAACTGAAACTATTGTGGCACATCTTACTAAGTTGAATGATATAGCCACCCTTTTTGCTCATGATGAGAAGATTCGCTATTACTATATTCTCAAGTTATTTCCATTATCATTAAAGGGTGATGCTAAAGCTTGGTACAATATTCTTGCTCCTGGATGTGTGCGTAGTCCCCAGGATATGATCTATTACTTCTCTGAAAAATATTTCCCTGCTCATACGAAACAAGCTGCCTTGCAGGAAATATTTAACTTTGTGAAAATTGAAGAAGAGAGTCTCCCACAAGCTTGGGGGAGGCTTCTCCAATTGCTTAATGGTTTGCCTGATCATCCTCTTAAGAAAAATGAAATACTTGATATCTTCTATAATGGACTAACCGATGCTTCTAGGGATTTCCTAGATAGTTGTGCTGGTTGTGTTTTCAGGGAATGAACTATTGGGAAAGCTTATTGAATAACATATTGAAAAATTATGATGATTGGGATCCTCCTGAAACAACTTTTAAACCCACTCCGAAGAAGAGGGTTATATTATATCTCAGTCTTGAAGATATGCAAGAGGCAACAAAATCTATGAAAGAAAAAGGTATTAAGGCAGAGGATGTTAAAAATTTACCATCTACCAAAGAAATACATGGGTTTGAAGCACCACCACCACATAAGGTGGTAGAGGTAAAATATTTAATGAAATTCAATGATAGTGATGATCCGCATAATAAACATCCTAGTTAATGCCTTTATGAGTTTGATAATTGCATTAGAAAAGCAAGATCACTTCAGTGCAAATGTTATGAAACAATTGAAATATAACTCTAATATGATTGCTCGCTTAAGTGACTTGTTATTTAGAATCACAAATGATGTTAGAGGTGTAGGAAAGCATGCCTCTATGGTTCAAACTCAATTAGAACATGTTTCTAAATCTCAAAGAGAGTTGCTTGATGAAATGAACTATAATATAAGTGACCTTGCTGTTAGAGTAGCAACTAGAGGAGGTAAAATGACTCAGGAACCACTTTATCCCGAGGGACATCCTAGGAGAATTGAACAAGACTCTCACAGAATTAACACTGATGCACCTAGTCCTTCTAAAAAAAGAAGAAAAATAATAGGACTTTGCATGCCTCTAGTGAACCTGAAATAGAAAAACCTCCAGATAAAGATAATGAAGTATCTGTCTCTGATGCTAAAACTCAATCTGCTAATGAACACTCACCTTTTGATAATGAAAAATATAATAATGATGTGCATGAAGACACTCAACCAAATGATAAAGAACCGTTAATGATGTTGAGATAGAACCAACTGTTGATCTTGAGAACCCACAACCTAAGAATAAAAGATATGATAAAAGAGACTTTGTTGCTAGAAAACATGGTAAGGAAAGAGAACCATGGGTTCAAAAGCCTATGCCCTTTCCACCTAAGTCACCTAAAAAGAAAGATCATGAAGAATTTGAACGCTTTGCTGAAATGATTAGGCCATTCTTTTTGCGAACTCGTTTGACTGATATCTTAAAAATGCCTGCTTATGCAATGTATATGAAAGACATCATCACTAATAAGAGAAAAATACCGGAAGCTGAAATCTCCACTATGCATGCTAGTTATACTTTTTATGATGGAGTACCTAAGAAACTTGGAGATCTGGGAGTACCAACTATACCTTGCTGCATTAAAAGAAATTATGTGAAAACTGCCTTATGTGATTTAGGAGCTGGTGTTAGTGTTATGCCTTTCTCTTTATATAAAAGACTTGATTTTAATAAACTCACACCTACCGAAATATCTTCGCAAATGGCTCACAAATCAACTGCCATACCTATCGGTATTTGTAAGGATGTGCCCGTTGTTGTCGCTAATGTTACTATTTATACTGACTTTGTTATACTTGAGATGCCCGAGGATGACAACATGTGGATTATCCTTGGTAGATCCTTCTTGAATATTGCAAGTGCTATTATTGGTTGCAATAAAAGCAAGGTCACATTTCATATCAATGGTACTGAACATACGGTGCACTTTCCGAAGAAACAATTCCAAGTGAATGGTATTAATGCTATTGAAAAATCTCCGACAATCACTATTGGAAGTTTTCAACTACCTCTACCTACTATTAAAAAGAAATATAAAATGCTTATTGTTGGGGACATTCATATCACCATTGAGGTAACTTAGTGATTTACGTAAGTTCTTCGGTTTCATGCTAATCGAAAGTGGTTGTTAAGAAGACTTGATCAACCTTATTAATGGATCATTTTTTAGAGGTATGAAGTCGATGAATTCCTTAAGCACTAACTTCTATCCCTACCTTTTGTTTTCTGTTTTCTTAAGTTAAATAAAATAAAATGCCATGCATTGTCTGTTTTCTAAGTTTTCCGTGCAATAAAAAAATGACCCAAAAATAAAAGTTCTCAGAATGCTCTGAAAATCTGATACTATTTTTTCTGAATATTTCTTAATTTCTAGTGGAAATAGTATCAGAGGGAGGTGCACCAGGTGGGCACAACCCACTTGGGCGTGCTAGGACCCCCAGTCACGCCCTTGTGGGTTGTGGTCCCCATGTGGGCCCCCTCACTTACTTCTTCTTCGCACATCACTCCATTCACCCAGAAAAAAAATCACTATCACTCTCTCCTATGTTCTTGCTCCCGAAACCACGGATTTCGATCTCTTTTCTCAAAGCTCCATTTCCGAAACTTTTTCCGGGATTTGTTGCTTGTTATGTGACTCCTCCATGTGTCCAATTAGTTTTCGTTTTAGTGGTTTATATTTAGAATAATTAGCTACTCTTGGTGCTGCTGTAGATGAGCTTGCGTGTTGAGTTCTTAGAGTTATAAGTAGTTTGAATGCTTCCTATGGCCTCTATACATCTCTATGAGTAGTTGCTATCAATTTTGTGAAGTTTTGTTGAGAAAAATTTTGTGGACTAAAAATTTCAGAATTTTGTTCATAGGAAAAGGATGAGTTTCTTTAGGAAGTTTGGTTCCAAGAAGAACACCAAGGGGGTTATTGGGCAGTCATCTGACAATGATCTCCATGCCCCGAGGTTGGCAGAGCTACGGCCGTGTGAGTGGCCGCATAATGTGTTCATGGAAGAGGCTGTAAGCCTCCAAGAGTTCAACCAACATGCTGCTAATGCCGGCCTCACCGACTTCATCGCAGCTGAATGCGAACAGTATCGTCTCCTCACAAACTCCTTTGTGCAAAACTCTCATTTTCATTCTAGGAATAACCCCCTGAGGTGTCATCTAATTTATAAGTTGAACACCGCCAGATCCCACTTACTGATTTTTGTGACATATGCATGTTTCCTTCTGATGGGGATTTGGTAGAGCCTAGGCCCTCAGAGTTTGATAGTTTTTACCGTACTCTAACAGTGGGGAATGAGAGAGGAGTATCGGGCACCACTACTGTTAGCTTGCAGTTTCCCGTTGTGCATTATTTTGCCTTATTTATTGCAAAGTGCTTTGTAGAGAGAGAGAAGGTGGGTTCACTTAGTGCCCCAAACTTTGCTATTTTGCGTTGCGCACTTTATGGCGACAACAGTTATAGCTTGGGAGCTATTGTGGCACGTCGCCTTCACCTTAATAGGTTCAAGGGTAAAATACATGGGAGCATTTTTGCTACTCGCTTGACGACTTACTTCAATGTGTAGATACGCCAGCATGATCACCCCTTGACCAAGGTTTACCTAGACAGAGCAGCTATCAAGGACCATCAGTTTCTTGCAGCTGATTACCCTGATATTGACTTGCCTTACAACTTAGTTTTCAGTGAGAAAACTCGTGATATTATTCCCTTTCCTGCACCTGCTTTGTTTGATTATGTTGCCTAGAACGGGTACAGGATTATGCCTGACGACATTGTCGCTTACCGGAACAACCTGGCGGTGGCACAGGCGGAGCCTCAGCAGTGGGACCATATGGTGCCTACTCCGTAGTACTTCAACACTAGACCTCACGGCTTCTACGACTGGTGATTACCAAGCTAGGCCAAAAGCCTAAGCTTGGGGGAGTACGTATTCCCACCGACATTACATTCATGTTCACACATTTCATTCCAGTTGTCGGTGTCCACACTTTTTCATTGTATCATCCATGCTTAAATTATTTTTCTTGCTTTCTTCTTGTCTGTTTGAAAAACTTTGAGAAAATCCCAAAAATATGTTTCTTGCTTCTTTTTGAATTTTCTTCCTAGTTTAATTTTTTGTAATACTAAAAAGAAAACCCAAAAAGGTTTCCTTGTTCTTCTTTTACTTGTTGGGAGCTTTCCCGTGTAAATAGTTTTTGTCGTTTCTGCCTTTTCCTTTATTCATTTGCTTGCTTTCAAAAAACCAAAAACTCCAAAAATATTTCACTGTGTTTCTCTTAATTTCTTTTTCTTTTATCGAGTCATACCGAGGAGAAGACCACGATGAAAATCTTGAGTGGCTCTCATTTGCATTATTGTTGATCTAACAAAGAGCCCATATTGCCTTGTCCTCCTGTTGAATAAAATGTTTGCAGATTCCAGCTTAGTCTATGGCACTCTTGCACTATTATTATTTCAAATCATTCGGTCGTGCAAGTCGAAGGCAATAATGACGATATTAGATGAACTGGTCGTGGCAGAGAGAAGCGGGTATGAACTCGACCTATTCTGCTTTTGTAAATATGTTTAACCTAGTATCCATGATTTAGCCTATTATGATCAAACATGTTTGCAATGACAACTAGAGATTATAGTTTCTCATGCCCTGTATAAGTAGCTAGGAGTGAATAATGATTTATCTTAGATATCAACTTTGTGTTAAAATGATTTTGATGTACTATGAATATATGGTATCCTCCTCTGAATGTTCGAGTGGCTTGACTTGGCACATGTTCATGCATGTAGTTGAATCAAAACCAACATAGCCTCTATGATATTTATGTTCATGGTGTTCATATCCTACTCATGCTAGTATCTGTCGGTGTACTAGAATAGGGGTACCCTAGTATCCCGAACTTGTGCACGGGCAGTTGTAGCGCCCCGCGGCAAGGCTTGCCGGGCGACCGCCAAGGTCCTCCATGGTTCCTTTGGAGCCATTCAAGAACAAAGTATTCAAGCCAAGGCCCCGGCAAGAGGAGCTTGCCGGGAAGGCCAACCAAGGCATCCCAAGGAACTTGCCGCGACGCACTGCGCGTCCCGGCAAGGCAACAAGGCCCCGGCAAGAGGAGCTTGCCGGGAAGACCAACCAAGGCATCTCAAGGCCTGGTGAGCGACAAGCCTCCGGGCGCGGCAAGATAACGGCCGCGGCAAGGCGCTTGCCACGGCAGGCCACCACTCTGTGCCCACGCTCCAGCACATCCACCAACGTGTCGCTCTGGGGGCCTTTCTAGGCGCGCGTGGCGGAAGGCTGTGCAGCTAGTGGTGCGCGGTGGCATGCGAAGCTGACAAGACTACCATCGTGGCGAGCGGTGGCATCCCTGACGGTACCTTTTTGCACTGTTTGGGCGACGCAGACGGGCATTTAATGCCTTTGTCCCCTGCCGTCAGGGTTAGGTAGGATACACTATGCAAGTAGGTGTACCAACCGCAACACTTTTTACACTTTTAGCCTTCTCTGCGTTGCCACCTGTCGGTGACCCCTTTAGCGTATAAAAGGAGGCCCATGCGCAACGTAGAGGGGGTTCGACTCATTCAAAAGCGGGTTCGACTCATTCGAAAGCCAGAAAAACACTTAGCTCTCTCGAGCAAGAACGCAATACAATCAGACAAGCAGCAGTAGGAGTGTTATCTCTCCGGAGAGCTCCGAAGCTGGGTAAACTGCTCGTGTGCTTCGCCTCGATCCGCTCTTCATGCGACCTCCGCCCCCCGCCGAACCGAAAGGGGCTCGGTCCGCCGGCCCCATAGGTGTTCGTGAATCAGTTTCCCCGACATCTTTGGCGCACCAGGTAGGGGGCGTCGAGATTGCGTGAACCTGATCCGGCGTCCACACGAGCTAGATCTTCATTCTCTTCATCGACATGCCACCGAAGAAGAAGACTTCGGCGGCATCTGCTCCGTCCACATCACTTCCACCACCACTGGAGCAAACGGGTGGTGGAGTGGACGTCGGCGGAAGAACGAACGTCGACGAGGAAACTCACGATGCCGCCAGGTCCAAGGACAAGGCTGCACAAACCTCGGCGACCGTACATGTACCGCGCCCATCTCAGGAGGCGCAAGACTGACAGCGTCATGGTACTCGCAGTACCATACATTTGTTGGGCCAAGATCAAGCTGGTGGATCCCGGGGCGCTCAAGACCAGCATGCACTCCAACGTGCCAGCACGAGCGAGACACGGTCGCCCGGACGGGACAATGCTCCTTCTAACATAGTTAGAAGTCCGAGCATATCCCGCTCCTCGCGCCGTCCGCCACTACCACCCACCACTCCAGCAGAAGCTTTGGCGCGAGCTCAACTGCTCCTGGATTACCCTCCGACGTCGGACAAGATCGACGAATGGAGGGCCACCATTCAGAGTCTCATCGGCTATGCCAACGGCGACACTCCGCGGTAGCCGAGCACGTCGCTGCCGCGGCAGGGTTGCCAGGCGCGAGCCGGTGGCGACGAAGCTGGTGGGGGTGCAACCACCATACAATCACCACCCCGAAGGCCAAGATAGCCGACTCGCCGGATCCACCTCGACAGCGACTCCACCGCATCATCGGCTCCACGAGCTCGTCGCGATCAGCGCCAAGTTCTTCACGATCGATAGCAAGAAGACGCTCGTACTCGCATCGAGCGCCGAAGAGAAGCGCGACGTCAATCCGACAAGCGCGCTGGGCCCTCTGTTGACATGCATGCGCCAGGGGAACCAGGCGACTTGCCGTACGCGGTAGGTTGCCCTGCGTTCACTCGTGAGCTGCGGCAAGTCCAGTGGCGCAGCACGAAGAACTTCAAGCCAGATGTACCAGAGAAGTACGACGGCAAGACCCATCCGTCGGAGTTCCTCAGCATCTACACCATCATGGTGCATGCTGCTGGGGGGCGGGACGACAAGATCCTTGCCAACTACTTCCCGCTGGTGCTCAAGCCCAATGTCAGATCCTGGCTCATGCACTTGCCGGACAACTCCATATCCTCCTAGGCTGATCTGTGCCATCAGTTTGTCGGCGCCTTTACAGGCAGCCACAAGCCTCATGGCCAAGAGAGCGATCTTCTTCTGCTCGCCCAGAAGGAAGGAGAGCCCCTGCGCAAGTTCATTCAAAGATTCAGTCGCGTACAGCATAACATCCTAGACGTCCACCTTGCCGCGGTAATCAGCGTGTTCCATCGGAACGTGCGGAACCGCAGGATGCGGGAGGAGATGGCGATGTGCAAGATCAGAGATGTCAGTGAGCTATATGCTCTGGCCGACAAGTGTGCACGTGCTGAGGAAGGGAGGAAACTCCCCGGAGAGAACACAGGAGCAGAGGTATCTGATAGTGAGGACACTGCCCCGACAAGGAAGAACCGGCGGCGGAACAACAGGAAGAAAAAAGGCAAAGATGTGCTAGTTGTTGAGCAGTCCGGCAAGAAAGCCAAAGCTGGTAGCTCCGGCAAGGAGGTTGCCGCAGATGTGGCAGTCGCCGACAAGCAGGACGGCACCAACAAGCAATATTGCAAGATCCACCGCACCAAGGGACATGACCTCCAGAGCTGCAAGAAGGTCGAGCAGCTCGTTGAGCAGCAAAAGGCTGAATACGAGCGGCGCGACAAGGAGAAAGCCCAGGAAGGTGCTGGAGGAACCAGTAAGAAACGTCCCGGCCGAGGAGGACGCCGCGGCAAGGCCAAGCAGCGGCAAGGAGACAGACCTCCTCGCGGCCGCGACAAGGATGAAGATGACGACGACGATGAAGACATGGATGATGATGAGACCGATGAGCAGGAGTTCCAGAAAGCCACAGAGGTCCTGTGCGTTGACGGTGGTGCTTCTCTGCATACTTCACACCGCCAGCTCAAGCGATGGGTGCGGGAAGTCAATGCAGCAGAACCACCCGTCGAGTCACGCAAGCCTCTGAAGTGGTCCAGCACGCCTATCATCTTTGATATTGAGGACCACCTTGATCGCATAACTGCGGTCGGGTGCTTGCCGATGTTGGTTTCACCAACTATCCGCAACCTCAAGGTCACTAAGATGCTAGTTGACGGTGGGGCCGGCTTGAACCTGATCTCCTCCACGGTACTCCAGAAACTCCAAATCCCTGACAGCGAGCTCGAAGAGACCGGCACATTCCAAGGGATCAACCCGGGAAGGAGCAAGCCGAAGGGAAAGATCACGTTGCCGGTAACATTTGGCAGCGAGTTGAACTTCAGAACTGAGAGGGTCACTTTTGACGTTTCTGGTTTTCCATTACCCTACAATGGGATACTCGACCGTCCAGCACTCGCCAAATTCATGGCAGCCTCTCACTATGCATACAATGTTCTGAAGATGCCAGGCCCGATAAGTGTCATCTCTGTCCCTGGCGACAAGAGGGATGCCCTTATCTGTGCCGACAAGATCTACCGGGAGGCAGCAGCCGCAACAGATCGCAAGTCACTTGCCGCTGAAGCTCCCGGGGGGAAGAAGAAGACCAAGTCCGGCAAGAGCTCTGATGCCCACTCTGGCAAGCGCACCTCTTCGGAGTGCTGCGCTACCGTCGAGGACGCACCATCGAGCTCCACCGACAAGTGTAAGAAGACAATGGCAGCTCCACCAGAGACCAAGAAGGTGTCCGCCAAGGAGGACGGCACTGGTGGTACCTTCACCATCAGTGCCACTCTCGACCCCAAATAGGAAAGCGCGCTCGTTGCTTTCCTGTGGGCGAATGTCGACGTGTTTGCATGGCAACCGTCTGACATCCCCGGTGTTCCCAGGAAAGTAATTGAGCACCACCTTGCCGTCTGTCCTCATGCGCGGCCCGTCAAGCAGAAAGTCAGGAAACAGGCATTGGAGCGCCAAGAATTCATCGCAGAAGAAATCAAGAAGTTGGAAGCAGCAGGCCTTGTTAGAGGAGTGCTCCATCCCACGTGGTTGGCCAATCCTGTAGTCGTGCGCAAGGCTAACGGAAAATGGAGGCTTTGTATCGACTTCACTGATGTCAATAAAGCTTGTCCCAAAGACCCATTTCCTTTGCCACGCATCGACCAGATTGTTGACTCCACGGCCGGATGTGATTTGCTTTCATTTCTTGATGCATACTCAGGATACCATCAGATCTTCATGGCAGAAGAGGATGAGGAGAAGACCGCATTCATCACCCCGTGTGGCACGTACTGTTTCGTACGGATGCCTTTCGGTTTGAAAAATGCTGGTTCAACATTTGCAAGGGTAGTCCACCACGCTTTTGAGCCGCAGATGCACAGAAATGTGGAAGCCTACATGGATGACATAGTGGTCAAGAGCAAGGACAAAGCAACTCTGATTCAAGATTTGGACGAAACCTTTGCAAATCTGCGCAAGATCAACCTCAAACTTAACCCCGAGAAGTGCGTGTTTGGAGTCCCCTCCGGCAAGCTTCTCGGGTTCTTTGTGTCTCAACGCGGAATTGAAGCCAATCCCGACAAGATCAAGGCCATTGAGCAGATCGAAGCACCAAAGCGCGTCAAGGATGTACGAAGGCTTGCCGGTTGCATGGCTGCTCTCAGCAGGTTTATCTCTAGGCCTGCTGAGCGCGCCCTGCCATTTTTCAAAATATTGAAAAAGGCAGGTCCAATGAAATGGACTCCGGAGGCAGAGGCTGCGCTGCAGGACTTGACGAGATACCTGTCCTCCACTCCAACACTTGTCGCACCTAAGCCACAAGAGAAGTTGCTGCTGTATATAGCGGCAACCAATCAAGTGGTTAGTGCTGCGTTAGTGGTGGAGAGGGAGGCAGATGATGAGCCAGCAACCACGGCAGATGCATCTAGCGACAAGCAGGGGGCTTCGCCGACAAGGTCTAGTCCCGACAAGGATGGATCTGCGCAGGAGCATGAGAAGGTGCAGAAGAGAATGGTGCAGCGCCCAGTTTACTTTGTCAGTTCCCTTCTGCAGGGGGCTAGGTCAAGGTACTCTGGTGTGCAAAAATTGCTTTTCGGCCTCCTCATGGCCTCGAGAAAGCTGCGCCATTACTTCCAAGCACATGAGATCACAGTTGTCACTCGCTTTCCATTGAAGAGGATACTGCAAAATCCAGAAGCAACAGGCAGGATTGTCGAGTGGGCATTAGAACTGTCAAGCTTTGGCCTCAAGTTTGAAAGTACTTCAACTATCCAAAGCAGAGCATTGGCAGAGTTCATAGCAGAGTGGACGCCAACACAAGATGAAGAAATTCCAGAGACGAGCATCCCCGTCAAGGAAGCGAGCAAAGAGTGGCTCATGTACTTTGATGGTGCCTTCTCGCTGCAAGGCGCCGGTGCGGGCATGCTACTTGTAGCACCCACCGGAGAACACCTCAAGTACGTAGTCCAGATGCACTTTCCCAAGGAGAAAGCAACCAATAATACTGCAGAGTATGAAGGATTGCTTGCCGGTCTTAGGATCGCAGCAGACCTTGGGATCAAGAAGCTGATTGTCAGGGGTGACTCACAGCTTGTCGTCTGCCAAGTGAACAAGAACTATCAGAGTCCATTGATGGAAGCATATGTTGATGAAGTGAGAAAGCTGGAAGAGCACTTTGACGGCCTACAGATGGAACATGTTCCGAGAGCTCAGAACGACATTGCCGATGGCCTGTCAAAGTGCGACACATTAAAGTTACCTGTGGAACCAGGGATCTTTGTGCTCAAGCTGACTCAACCATCCGTAACACCATCAATTGGACAAAGCAAGAAGAGGAAGTTGATTTCTGGTGACTACTTTCCGGCAGAGCTCTCTGAAGCCGCCACAAAGAAGGTCCCCAAGATCAACACCAAGGATGCTGAGGAGCAGTCTGCTCCGGCAAGCCTTAGGGCTTGTTCCGTTGAAGCAGACGCTCCCGACAAGTTTTGCTCCGGCAAGCTTGCCGGGGAACATCAAGCTCCGGCAGAACCGCAGGTTCTCACCGTAGAAGCAGATGTTCCCTCAGCAGCAGATGTGCCTTTAGTCCTTGCTGTCGAACCACAAGCTCCAGCATGGGCACAAGTATGTACCAGTTTGTCGACAGCACACTGTACAGAAGAAGACTCAACGGTGTGAAATTGAAGTGTATTTGCCGGGAAGACAGACAAAAGCTGTTGGCAGAGATACATGGAGGCATATGTGGCCACCACATTGGCGCAAGAGCACTTGCCGGCAAAGCGTTCCGGCAAGGTTTCTTTTGGCCGATAGCCCTCCAGGATGCAACTGCACAAGTAACCAAGTGTGAAGCGTGCCAGTTCCACTCCAAGCAGATACACCAGCCAGCTCAAGCTCTCCAGACGATCCCTTTATCCTGGCCATTTTCGGTCTGGGGGCTCGACATCCTCGGCCCCTTTCCCCGAGCTGTCGGGGGCTTTGAGTACTTGTACGTTGCAATCGACAAGTTCACAAAGTGGCCGGAAGTGGAACCAGTGAGGAAGGTGACAGCACAGTCAGCAGTCAAGTTCTTCAGGTCGATTGTTTGCCGTTTCGGGATCCCTAACAGGATCATCACTGACAACGGCACGCAATTTACGAGCCGCACCTTCATGCAGTACGTCCAAGATCTTGGCGCCAAGATCTGCTTCGCTTCTGTTTCTCATCAGAGAAGCAACGGTCAAGCGGAGAGGGCAAATGCTGAAGTGCTGCGCGGGCTCAAGACCAGAACTTTCGACAGGCTGCACAAGTGCGGAAGAAACTGGATCGAGGAGCTGCCGGTGGTTCTTTGGTCGATCAGGACGACGCCAAATCGAGCCACTGGCCAGACGCCTTTCGCTCTAGTCTATGGAGCAGAGGCAGTTCTCCCCAAGGAACTCGTATACGGGTCACCTCGAGTGCTCGCTTATGATGAGCTTGAGCAAGAGCAGCTGCGACAAGATGACGCGCTGCTCCTTGAGGAGGATCGTCTTCAGGCTGCTGTACGAGCTGCTCGATACCAGCAAGCTTTGCGCCGCTACATAGCCGCAAAGTTAAAGCCAGAAGCTTCGAGGAAGGCGACCTTGTTCTTCGGCGCGTTCAGTCCACCAAGAATTCCAGCAAGTTGACGCCGAAGTGGGAAGGCCCTTACCGGTGAAACGAGTCACTAGGCCTGGCGCTGTCCGCCTTGAGACCGAAGATGGCACTCCGGTGAGCAACTCCTGGAACATTGAGCATCTTCGTAAGTTTTACCCGTAGGGCGCGGTTGCCGGAACCCGTTCCGGCAACCACCTTTTGTACAAGTCTTGCCGATGTTGCATGTAATCCTTTGTACAAAGCCGGGCGCAGATCCCGTGCATAAGTAAAGCTCATGTGCTCCGCACATCTTGTCAATTTCATGCATTATATTCTTTCTTGCATGCGTTATCTGACACTTTGTGCAGCACCTACCCCCGGTAACCAATAACGAGCCGAAAGGCTCCATATCTTTATTTTCTCTTCTTTCTTTTTCTCAACAAAGGAAAGGAAGGTTCCCTCGCACACAAGTTTGCCAGGGGGAAAGGAGAAGATAAGGGTGTGGACCAGGCGTCGTTTAAGGAAGTTTCGCCTTGCCGGGAAGCGAACGACAGAAAAGCTAAGTTGCCAAAGTTTGAGCAATTAGTTTTAATTTTTAAGTTATCTTCCTCGAACGACCGGACTTTGTATGGAAAACCTGTGCGCGGAGGAACGAACTCGTAGCTAGTTGCACCCTTACTTTGTTTCGAGTCCGCTCAACAACTTAAGTGTGCTGCAACTAGTCGCGACAAGGTTTCTTGTCGGAAGCAGCACCGCCAGCAGGCTGCTAACGTCCCGCACTCAGCGCTCGCAGCTTGGGTGCCCGCGCCGACAAGTCCCCTAAAAGCGTAGGGTAAAAACATACAAAGGAAGGAATCTAGTAAAGGAAATAACGTAGCAATTGATAACAGAAATAGAGTTGCATTACAAAATAACTTGTAGCAGCTCTAATAGATTGATCTTATAATATGGCTAGCAGCGACAAGGAGAAAGAGAAAACGGGCGGCCTAGTCTACGCGATCGCCCTCAACCCTCTTGATCTCGCTCACCTTGTCCACAATGGGTGCGACAAGGGCCTTGAGCGCATCCAGATCGGCGTCAGGCGGCAAGGACTTGAGGACGTTGGTGAGGTTGAGGCCTGGGTTGCGGAAGGCCACCTTCATCAACACCTTCTGGAGAGCCCCCGCGCAAATCCTGTGCGACTCGTCGGCCAGCTGCTTTGGGATCCTCTCCCGGAGCCGCTGGAGTGCCGTCGCCACGCCCTTGAAGAACAGGCTGAGCTTGGCGCTGGGTTGGAGATGCTCGTCGGAGGGATACCCAAAGTCCTCCATCCCCAGCTGCGCTAGCTCCCCGTCGATGACTGCAGCGATATTCACCAGCCCTTCAGTCCAATGCTCCACTGTCTCCCTGAAGGCGTCGTGGGCGGCAGTAGCATTCGCCAGCAGCGCCTCGTCGGCCTTGACCTTCTTCGACAAGGTCACCTCTCGCTCCCTGGTGATGTCCAGCGTCTGAGTCAGCGTAGCCAGCTTCAACTCGAGATCCGCGTTGGAGTCCTTGGCGGCGCTGAGCTCCTTGTTCCTCTGAGCGAGAAGACCCTGCAGCTCACCATGGGCGGCATCATCCTTCTCGCGCTCACGCTTGAGCGCGGCAAGCTCCTCGCCGCTCTTCCTGATATTGGCCTCCAGCTGCGCCACCTTCGCCTCCAGTTCTATCTTGGCGGCCTCAGCAGCTGCGGCAACGTCCTTTGCTTCCTTGAGCGCCCCGCCGATTGCTTGCTCACGCTCGGCAAGCTCCTCTTCATGGCTGTCAAGGTTGACCTTGCGCTGCGCCAACTCTCCCTCCTGCGCAGATAGCTTCTCGGCAGCAAGCCGCTGCTGCTCTTCAACCTCAGCCATCGCGAGGAGGAAGGCTTTCCTCTCCTCGGCGACTTGCTCCCGCTCCTCTGCCAAGCTCCGGAGAGTTTCCTGCCTGAGACCCCGGAGCTCCTTCGCGCGCTTCTCGATGTCGACTCCCGCCCTCGCGACGAGTGCTTCTCGGGACGCCAGCTTGGTTTGTCGGGTGCGGTAGAGCGACAGCAGCTTCCGCAGCAGCCGCTCCTCCTCAGACTCGCCGCTGCTGCTGCTTGGCGCATCGACCAGCGCCAACCCAGCGGAGGCGAGCACCTCCTTGTCAAAAGCTTCTCCTTCGACCGGCGCCCTGGAGCTTGACGCCCAGGGAAGCTTGATGAAGATTCCATCGCCGGCCTTCAAGTAGGCACCTGGCTGGGGCTCTTCGGAGCCTGGCTCCGCAGCAGCGGCGGAGGGGTCGGCGGTCGGCGCAGCGCTTGGCGCTCCTGCAGCCTCAGGGCCGTCAGTGCGATCGCCCGACCCCTCGCTAGCTTCTGCGGCGGCAGCCTTGGCGGCCTCTTCGCCGGCGGGCTCATCATCACCGGCCCCTTCTTCGTTGGCGGCAGCGTCATCGTTGCTGCCACGCGCGCCTTCCTCGCCGGCGTCCTCGGTCTCCATTGGCTCCGCAGCAGATGGATCTGAAGAACGAAGAAGGGAGAAAAGTCAAGCAAAAATCCAAGAAAGGGAATTCAGAAGAAGAAGAGCCCAAGGGAAGATTTCAGGCAAGAAGATTACCTGTACTAGGATCTGCGGTCGCGGTCTCAACCGCCGGAGGATCACTGGTGCCGTCCCTTGCCGGAGAACTGTCCCTTGCCGGGGAGTTCTCCCTTGCCGGAGAGCGCTCCCTTGCCGGGGACTCCTCCCTTGGCGGCGTAGTCGAAGCAGATGGCACTTCGGGGGCGGCTTCCGTGCCCTCCTGGTGAGGTTGTTCTGCTCCTACACAAATCAACAAGCAAGATATCAGTAGAGAAAAGAGCACCCATGCGCGCACGACAGCAGGAAGTAAACTACAAACTTACGCTGGGGGCTGCGCTGGGGGCTGCTTTGGGGAGTGGCTGCAGGGTCCGTCAAGGTGGTCTCAGACACACCACCTGCTGACACGGTGGGATCATCTTCGATGACAATCACTGGGGCCTTGGCTCTCTTCGCCGCTCTCTGGGCCAGCGTCCTGAAAAGGAATGGATTCAGATCGAAGCAAGTCAGATACAAGACAAAAACAGCAAGAATTGAAGAACTACAAGAGCACCAAAGAAACTTACTCTTCCTCTTCCTCGTCGGAGCTGAGCGCGGAGAGGTAGAAGTCCGGCTCCCCTCTGGTGCGGCGAGGCGGAGGAGTAGGATCCCTTGCCCGCTTGGCAGGGGCAGTGGCGGTGGACCGGGAAGATCCCGCCCCAGTTGCCGCAGCAGCGTGAGGCGCTCCCGCGACAACATTGCTTGCCGCGGTAGAGCGTGTCGCACGGCTTGGAGGCTGTTGGCTCATTTGCCGCCCCGCTACGTCCCCGGCCTTGCGGAGACACCTTCTTGGTGCAGCTGGGGGCTCCACTTGCGGCACGGTATCTGAAGATTCGGGCCCGACAAGGTCTCCCTCGCCGGGCTCGCTCGGTTCGTCTTCAGGACCGGCAAGCTCTTCCTCGCCGACAAACTCCTCGCGCTCGGCAAGGCTTGCCGCCTCTGCCGCCTGTGCCTCCTCTACGGTGAACCCGAACGCGCCCGCGGCAGCTGCTGCCGCAGCCTCTTCCGCCCTAGTGGCGATGCGCTGCAGCTCCGCGTCGGTAGTGTCGCGGGTGAGGCTCTTCTGTTCGTCGGCGCGGACCGGCACTTCTACCAAGTCGTCGAAGAACGCTTGTACAACATCATCCGCAGGTTCTTGCCAAGTTGGGGCGATTCCGTGCGAATCGCACAACGGCATCATCGCGCGGATCCGGTCAAGCGACGAATTGTTGCACAACGGAACGACGCTCCTCGGCAGCGTGAATGGATGTTGGGGATCTCGTTTGAACAACTCCAGGAGCATCGCATCCAGCTCCAGGACAGTGAAGTTGAAGTTGAGGCCCGGGCGCAGCCTCATGATATCCACCGAGTTCTTGAACTCCCAGGCTGGTCTCCCCCTCTCCTGCAGGGGGGTGATGCGGCGGCGAAGAAAGTCTGCGCCAACTGCGCCTACAGTAAGCCCGGCAAGCCCGAGGCAAAGAATTCGGGTGACGGCAATCTTCAGCCTGTCGTCCTCCGGGGCCACATTGCTCCAATCATTGCCGCGCACTATTGGGGCTTGGCGCAGGGCAGTGAACGACTACGGGTTCTCCTCGACGATCCAGCACCACTCCGCTCTCCACTCCTCCCACTTGCTGCGGAGCTCACCCTCCAGATACGCCTCCTTCTTGCCGACTCTCGAGATCTAGGCGATCCCTCCGGCAAGCGGCTCTCCTCTCTCGACCCGAGGCATGAAGAAGTGGCAGAAAAGGGCTACATTTTGGGTGGACTCCGACAAAGTTTTCGCACAAATGTGCGAAAACTGCCATGGTCAGAACGACGTTGTGGGTGAAGTCAAGGAGGCGGAACCCGTAGGTGTTCATGATGTCGCAGAAGAAATCAGAAAAGGGCGGGCAGAGCCCACAGTTGAAGAACAATGCGAAGAAGGGGTACCCGCTTGGAGCCAGTTCCGAAGCTGCAGCCGGGAGTACCCTCGTGCGCGGATGCGCACGCGTCTCTGTCGACCAGAAGAGGTAGTAGTACTCCCTCAGCTCCTGCGCACCGAGCTGAGGGGGGAAGAGGGCCCGCTCCTTCCGCAGCGCCGCGAGTCGCTGCGCCTCGGCCGACTTCACGCCCTTCCCCTTGTCGGCTTTTGGAGCCATGGCGGAGGTGGTGGGGCAGATCGGCGGCGTTGGTGATGCTGGTGGCAATGGGGAGCGGAGCGCTGCTCTCTTTCTGCTTCAAGAAGAAGGGGGGAGCGGCGGAGATTTCTGGAGTTGGAGCAACAAACGGCGAGATGGGTGAACTACCCCTGTTTCCTCTGCTTATAAAGAGGGACGGGGCGGACGTTTCGCCCTTCCGAATAAAGAAACCACCCACAATCTCTCCCACGACGCCGCATTCGACGCGTGCCGTTAGGGAGGGCGCGGTGGATACGGAGTCAGATACGGCGTAACCCAGGCCGCGTGTGCCCGTGCCCTGTTTTGGGCCTGGCCCAACAGCGCTCGGCACCGTGTATGGCCCAGGCCCGGGGGCTCCTGTCGGTGTACTAGAATAGGGGTACCCTAGTATCCCGAACTTGTGCACGGGCAGTTGCAGCGCCCCGCGGCAAGGCTTGCCGGGCGACTGCCAAGGTCCTCCATGGTTCCTTTGGAGCCATTCAAGAACAAAGTATTCAAGCCAAGGCCCCGGCAAGAGGAGCTTGCCGGGAAGGCCAACCAAGGCATCCCAAGGAACTTGCCGCGACGCGCTGCGCGTCCCGGCAAGGCAACAAGGCCCCGGCAAGAGGAGCTTGCCGGGAAGACCAACCAAGGCGTCTCAAGGCCTGGTGAGCGACAAGCCTCCGGGGCGGCAAGATAACGGCCGCGGCAAGGCGCTTGCCGCGGCAGGCCACCACTCTGTGCCCACGCTCCAGCACATCCACCAACGTGTCGCTCTGGGGGCCTTTCCAGGCGCGCGTGGCGGAAGGCTGTGCAGCCAGCGGTGCGCGGTGGCATGCGAAGCTGACAAGACTGCCATCGTGGCGAACGGTAGCGTCCCTAACGGTACCTTTTTGCACTGTTTGGGCGATGCAGACGGGCATTTAATGCCTTTGTCCCCTGCCGTCAGGGTTAGGTAGGATACACTGTGCAAGTAGGTGTACCAACCGCAACACTTTTTACACTTTTACCCTTCTCTGCGTTGCCACCTGTCGGTGACCCCTTTAGCGTATAAAAGGAGGCCCATGCGCAACGTAGAGGGGGTTCGACTCATTCAAAAGCGGGTTCGACTCATTCGAAAGCCAGAAAAACACTTAGCTCTCTCGAGTAAGAACACAATACAAGCAGACAAGCAGCAGTAGGAGTGTTATCTCTCCGGAGAGCTCCGAAGCTGGGTAAACTGCTCGTGTGCTTCGCCTTGATCCGCTCTTCGTGCGACCTCCGCCCCCCGCCGAACCGAAAGGGGCTCGGTCCGCCGGCCCCATAGGTGTTCGTGGATCAGTTTCCCCGACAGTATCCAATGTTACTTATGCATAATGCATGTCATGACCGTTGTTGCTCTCTAGATAGCCACTTCTCAACCTATTTGCTAGCCTTCACTTGTACTAAGTTGGAACTCTACTTTTACATAAAAAACCTGAACCCAAGTAATTCCAGATGAGTCCAACGTACCTACCTATATGCGGTATTACCCTGCCGTCCTAAGTAAATTTGCATGTGCCAACTCTAAAAACTTCAAATAAATATCCTTTTTGTGTGCCTGGATTGTTCATGGAATCACAGGAGGTAGTCACTGTGACACCCCAAAGATTTTAACCTTGTTTTATTAATTAAAATTTGGCCAGGAACTTAAACTTTTGTTTTCTGGATTTTCTTTTGATTTCAGAACCATTCTTCCCTTATTTTTATGGAGTTTTTACCTCAAGTGAAAAACTTCCCAATTTTATTGGACTCTCTTACCCTCTCAAATAAAACAATTCTTTTATCAGTAGGATTATTTATATAATATTTTTTCCTGAGCTTTATTTCTCTAATTTGTTTTTTCATAAGTTTAGGGTCCCATTTGCATTGGAACCCTTTTATAAATCCATTCAAAAATCCCACCAAATTTTGGAGATGTCATGTGATGTTTTTAAAACATTTTTATGCAAAAATATATTTCAATCTCTGGATATTTTGAGTTCCACTCATAATTTTCAAATCTGGTCTAGTGGGCAGTTTTACACTACAACCTATTTAAATATTTCTTTAAAACTTCGACCAAAATTTTGGGATGTCAATATGAGTATGTTAATTAAGTTTTTGCAAAAACCCAGTGTTGTCCTTTGAAAAATTTGAGTGAATCAACCTCTTTTCCATTCTGGTCCAACTTGATGATTTGTATAGCAACTATATTTTAAATTGCTCCTTTATCCTTGATTTCTTTTCCTACTTGTGTAGTCCTCCCTACTAAACCCTTAAGTCCAAGAGGTTGGACTCATTGGTGCAATTCTAGTTCCTGCAATCATGCCTTGTTCTTTCTGTCCTAATCTGAAGTTTTGCAAAACTTGCACTAACAAGTTTGTTCTTTTTACAAACTAACCTCACCACCCTCTTATGAATCCAAAGAGACCCCAATATGGAAGATTTGACAACTCCAAGAAATTCCTAGGTGCCTGTGGCATTTTGTCAAACACCTAGAGAGCATGGATAGATTGGGCATGAGTTTTTGTTTACATTGTGAACCTGACCCCCTGACCAGACCAGCATGTCCCATGGTTTTGCCCTAGCCTACAACTCTACCCTGCTAACCCTCTTGTGGTTTAGAGCCCCATAGCATGCATTAGCATTTTGTCGAGCACATTTCGTGCGTGCTCTGGGCGCGAGCAGAGCACGTGTTTTGCACGTGCCGCGCCCGAGCCGCCGCGTCGCGCCCCTGGTTTTGCCCACATTGCACAGCCGCGCAACGCACTCACCCTCTCACCAGAACACGCCAAGCACACCTCACCACGTCTCCGACAAGCCAGGAGCTAGCCGCCACGGCCGCCCGACAGCCCCTGCTCTGGTCGGCGCCGCCCGAGCCTCTCCCGCTCGCCACCTTCCCCCTGGAGCAGCGCGAGCTCATCCACAAGCGTGTTCCGTAGCGCTCGTTGCCGCCACGTTCCTCTGATGCTACAGAAAGACGGTCGCCGGCGAGCTTCTCCACGGCCACCGCGAACCGACTTGGATGTGCTATAAAAAGAGGCCCCCGAGCGCGTCCCGTTCCCCAGGTATCCTCAAATCACCCCCCCTCATTTCCCCGTGGCAGCCAGTCGACCCGAGGAGGTCTTCTTCCCCATCTCAGGCAACCACAGCCGCCGCCACTGTCCCGGTCATTCCGGCACCACCAGGGCCTCCCCCTCTCCACTCTCTTCACTAGGAGCCCCCTCTCCCCCTCGTGAGTCCATCCCCCTACTCAATTTTGATCGGGACTCGCCGCGGGCGACAACTCACTCTTCCCGACGGCCACCGTCCGCTGCGGAGCTCGCCGCCGGCAGCTCCGTCCACCCCAGAGACCAAAGCGACCACCGGAGTGACCGCCTCGACCCCCTGAGCCCGCGGGTGACCTCTGTTTCTCGAAAGGTGCCGCCGTTCGCCGGCGAGCGTCGCCGGAGTCCCGCCCCCTCTCGGGCAGAGGAAGAGGAGGGAAGGTGGACTAGTCAAACCTGACCAGTGGGCAGGGCGGGCCCACTATCAGTGACCACGCACGGTCCACGCTGGATAAGTGGAGGCGTAAAGTCGGAATACGCCTTCGACGTGTACGTATATTCGAATCGTTTTCTTTTTCTGTTTTATTTTTTTAAATAACAGATTTTGACCAAAACTTTGACTGTCTATAACTTTTTAAATATAACTCCAACTGAATTGATTCTTTTTCCTACCTCTCCCAAATATTGTCTAGTTTATTTTAAGATTTATTTCAAAAAAAAATTAGACAACTTTTTGCTACTGTTTTGGAAACTAATTATTGATTCAAAAATCTTTTAAATAGGATTTTTGGAGAAAGGAGAAAGCCTTCAAAAACTTTTGGAGTGCACCTTGCCTGCCCACAACTTGAAGGCAAGCATCTTGAACCCTGGTATAATATTTTTGATGTGTTGGTTGACACGATTATAACACCACCTTATTTCGGAAAACTCGTTATTTTATGTGGTGATACGATCCTTTGCATGAATGCATATTAGTGACTTCCTTGCTGGTGGAAATGAATATACTTGAGATGGTAATCATCCTCATGTGCCTTGCATGCATGTCGGAAAGGAATCCGGGAAAACTTCTGCCTTGGGTAGGCATGAGCTTGTCCCTGGTCTCCGTCAGGACGGTTATGTCCGGTATGGCATAGTAAGGTGTAATGAGCGGTGATTCTGTTGGTTGAAATATAATTGTTATACATGTCATACAGTGAAATTATTAACCTCCTGAGTCGACTGTAGATCGAGTCTTGTTCCAGTAACCCCCACACTTGTTTCGTGCTACCACTTGTCCCGGCCATAGGAAGGGTACGGTTCAGTAATTTGACAACCCCTTTCTAGCACACACCGTACAGAGGGGCCGGGATGAGGGTACCATGGCCATGGATTAAAGCCAGTCATCCGGTCAGGGGGCATGGGTGTTTCGGTTGTAGCCGAGGGGGTAGCTTCCCTAGTTTTGTGCGCCGTATAAATTTTGTGATCCCATGCTAATCGAGGTTGTAGCCTCCCCACTTAGAGTTTTGCTTAACGAGTGTCCTGGGTGATTCCAGACACCGGTAAGTTAAGCTGGTGTGTGCAAGTCAGGTGTGTTTTCATTTAAAAGACCGTAGACGGAATTAGTCCCGATGGACTAAAGGAATCTGTTACTCATGGGTAAAGAGTACACCCTCTGCAGAGATTAAACCTATTCGAGTAGCTGTGTCCATGGTTAAGGACTTCAGTCTGGGTTGGGTCAAGTGTCGACCTTAGTGTCGGTCTTCGGAGGAGAAACCGTTAAAACAAAACTTGGATCATGACTTGTGCTGATTATGATGATTTTGATTATTATTATGGACTAACCCATTATATTATTTGAATTATTGAGTATCCCTGGGACGGTTCTATCCCCTGGATATTCATTGTGATTATTTGTTTTATAAGCCCTTTATGCGGTGTCGCTGAGACGCCCGACTGTGGCATTGTTTGTTATTTATTTACTTTATAAGCCCTTTATGCGGTGTCGCTGAGACGCCCGACTATGGCGTTGCTTGTTATTTATTTACTTTATAAGGCCTTTATGCGGTGTCGCTGAGACGCCCGACTGTGGTATTGCTTGTTATTTATTTACTTCATAAGCCCTTTATGTGGTGTCGCTCAGACGCCCGACTGTGGCATTGCTTGTTATTTATTTACTTTATAAGCCCTTTACGTGGTGTCGCACAGACGCCCGACTGCGGCATTTTTTCCACTCCATTATTGCTCATTCATGTTGCATGTAAATAACCTGTTTGCATGCATAAGAGATTTTATTTATGACTGACGATGTGATCATAGAATATTTCAGTGCATGATTATCATTTATATTATCCCAGTGTTCATAATGTTTGCGACTACATTCAAAGTACTCACTGGCTTGTCCCTGGCTATTGTCTTGGCCAGATTTCTTGCACGGAGAGGAGCGACGCGATGACAGCCCCGGAACCTAAGCAGTGGTGGTAGCAGCCTCGCGAAGATAGGAGTTACCTGGTCAGCTGTTCTTGTGGGAAATGGAGTCCCATAGACACTGATGATTCACAAACCGCTTCCGCCATAAACCACTAGAAACCATTTGTTGTACTCACAGGTCAGAATGGTCTTGTACTACATATTTCGTATTTTGCTTGGAAATTCTGTATCAAGTCGGTGTCTCATCAGCTAAAAGTAATCCTGGGGCTGATGAGCACAATAGCCATTTTCTGGAAATTAATACCCGGAAAACCGGTCGCCACAAACTTGGTATCAGAGCCAGGCTGACCATTGACTAATCCTATCTTAGCCAGGTCGAAAAAGTTAGGGAAACCAACCCACCAGACCTTAACCAAATCCCAGCCAAGCTTCTCGTGCAAGATAGCCACATAGTGACCCCGACACCTTTTGGCAGTCCGTGCCCAACCTATCAACCTAGCCTGTCTATCATGCACCAGTGACCAGCACCCAAGATGTCTCATTCGCAAGCGTGCGAAGGAAGACTCCATCCCCTTTTCCTATAAAAAGGGCATGCTAGCCCCAACCCAGCACAACACAGCCTCTACCCCAAACCGAGCCATAATCCATGGCCCCGTCGTGCACAATGAGACCACAGCAACCAACCTTGGAGGTTTTGTGACCATACTTGCAAACCTCACCCGTCGTGCCTATGCGTTAGAAGAGCCCCCAGAATATGTTGTGTACCAAGGACCCATGAGCGGTGAGGACCGTCAATTCTGGGCCACTGTGCACATCTACGGTAGGAGTCTGTCGCCAGAACGCCCCTACAGGTTCACCGGAAGGACAACTTCCTTTGAGCCACAAGCCATCCAGCTAGCTGCTCGAGAAGCTATAGTTCAACTCCGGCACTTGTCGCCCAGAGTTAACTGTCGCTCTTTCTACTACTACCCTAGACGTGAAGGGTATGGTAGACCACCCCAAGTTGCCAATGAAGATCACGAGACGGATCCTGCATTGTTGCACCTAGTATGCTATGTAGGTGCACTAGAGGCACTGTTCGATCAAATCACCATTGATCTGATCGCAACTCGTGGAGAGCTGGTTCACCAAGCCCCGACAAGTAGGGAAGACGAGCCCGACGCCGACAACCCAGTCGTGCTGTTCGGACACCCGATCGAGACCCTGAGGTCAGCCCCAACCATCAACCAAAGTGCTTTGATGACCCCAGAAGTGCTTTGTTGCCTTTTGGGAGCCCACTCCAACGGGATTGTGGCCAACAATCCCCGCGATGGTCATCATCGCCACCCCGACCCTGCAACCCCTCAACCTCCTCCAGCTAATCCCGACAGTGAGACCCTAGGAGAAGCCTCGACATCCACAAGGCACGCCCGCTTGGATATAGATGAGGTAGACTAAGTCACTCGAGTAGTGTCGAGTCCCAGTGTATCCTCGCTTTGTAATCGTGTGACCTTGTAAATAAACGCAGCCTGTCGTCATGCCTCTGTTATTTAAATAGTAACCTTGCAAGGATATATCAACGTGCAGTTGCATTTCATTCTGGGCACAGCTACCAAACCACCTCGACGACCCCCACAGTGATACATCACTTTAGTGGGATGTGTGTATCTGTGGCTTTGACCCCGACCCTTGGAGCTGAACTGTCAAATTCATTACCTTTCACCACGGTAAAATGACCCAGCTCCATTGCTATAAAAAAGGCCACCTCGTGACCTTGCCAAGCACCCCTCACCTTGTGCACCATTTCCTACCATGCCGAGCCCTAGTATTTATCTGAGAACCCCAGATGCAACCCCAGGTAGCTTTGTCAAAATATTGTGGGATTTTACCTGCAGTACCATGGGTTCTACCCAGCCACCCCAGTACGAGCTATTCAAATCGAGAATCACCCGGTCCACCTCGAGATATTGGGCAGTAGTACACATCCCTCCCGTAGACTCAAACCAAGACCCAACAGAGGTCTCCTTCATGGGGAAATCTATGCCGACCCCGCATATGGCCATAGAAGCTACTGCGTATGAAGAGCTTGCTCGCCTTCGATTCGCGGTACCCTATGCCAGCGAACGGGGGTATTATTACTTTCCGAGCTGTGCAGCACCCGGGGAAGTAACATCCTTTCCCGGTGGACGAATTGAGAGAGACCCAGTACTGGCCAATCTTGTCCAGTATGTCATCGCTCAAGAACGTTTAACCCAACGTGTGATGGGTTATCTCCAGAGCCTCGCGGTTTTAAATCCTCAGATCGCCATCGGCAGACCACTGAGGCCCGACCAGGAGAGACGCATTCATCGACTGGTCAATCCACTTCCCCCGATAGAAGAGGAGTGTGTCCCAGTACCAGAGACGCTTTCTAGGGACCCCGTCCAGTTACCGTTTGCATTATAGACGTCGCTGCTGTGTTTATTATTGCAACATTTATTTATAAGCTGTAAGTTATGTGTGGTACCCCGAGTTTGCGAGGCGAGTAAATCATTTAGTTTCTATTAATGTGAGTAGTTCTGTTGTGGTTTGACTCTAATATACTACTGTTTTCTCTCGCGAAAAATCCTGGAGTGAGATTTCTTTTCCCTGAGCTGCTGCATCATACACCTTCTCACGACATGGATTATTTTATGTCACACAGCACCACGGCAGCAGACTCCCAACCGCTCGAACACATACCCTGTTTGCAAAAACATGTAACCGTGGAGTAATTGTTTTTCAAAACAACTCCTAACAAATCTCGAGGACAAGATTTTTTTTCTTAAGAGGGGTAGTGCTGTGACACCCCAAATTTTTTAACCTTGTTTTATTAATTAAAATTTGGCCAGGAACTTAAACTTTTGTTTTCTGGATTTTCTTTTGATTTCAGAACCATTCTTCCCTTATTTTTATGGAGTTTTTACCTCAAGTGAAAAACTTCCCAATTTTATTGGACTCTCTTACCCTCTCAAATAAAACAATTCTTTTATCAGTAGGATTATTTATATAATTTTTTTCCTGAGCTTTATTTCTCTAATTTGGTTTTTCATAAGTTTAGGGTCCCATTTGCACTGCAACCCTTTTATAAATTCATTCAAAAATCCCACCAAAATTTGGAGATGTCATGTGATGTTTTTAAAACATTTTTATGCAAAAATATATTTCAATCTCTGGATATTTTGAGTTCTACTCATAATTTTCAAATCTGGTCCAGTGGGCAGTTTACACTACAACCTATTTAAATATTTCTTTAAAACTTCCACCAAAATTTTGGGATGTCAATATGAGTATGTTAATTAACTTTTTGCAAAAACCCAGTGTTGTCCTTTGAAAAAATTGAGTGAATCAACCTCGTTTCCATTCTGGTCCAACTTGATGATTTGTACATCAACTATATTTTAAATTGCTCCTTTATCCTTGATTTCTTTTCCTACTTGTAGTCCTCCCTGCTAAACCCTTAAGTCCAAGAGGTTGGACTCATTGGAGCAATTCTAGTTCCTGCAATCATGCCCTGTTCTTTCTGTCCTAATCTGAAGTTTTGCAAAACTTGCACTAACAAGTTTGTCCTTTTTACAAACTAACCTCACCACCCTCTTATGAATCCAAAGAGACCCCAATATGGAAGATTTGACCACTCCAAGAAATGCCTAGGTGCTTGTGGCATTTTGTCAAACACCTTGAGAGCATGGACAGATTGGGCATGAGTTTTTGTTTACATTGTGAACCTGACCCCCTGACCAGACCAGCATGTCCCATGGTTTTGCCCTAGCCTACAACTCCACCCTGCTAACCCTCTTGTGGTTTAGAGCCCCATAGCATGCATTAGCATTTTGTCGAGCACGTTTCGTGCGTGCTCTGGGCACGAGCAGAGCACGCGTTTTGCACGTGCTGCGCCCGAGCCGCCGCGTCGCGCCCCTGGTTTTGCCCACACTGCAGAGCCATGCCACGCACTCACCCTCTCACCAGAACACGCCAAGCAGCCCCTCGCCACGTCTCCGACAAGACAGGAGCTAGCCGCCACGGCCACCCGACAGCCCCTGCTCTGATCGGCGCCGCCCGAGCCTCTCCCGCTCGCCACCTGCCCCCTGGAGCAGCGTGAGCTCTTCCACAAGCATGTTCCCTAGCGCTCGTCGCCGCCACGTTCCCCGGATGCTACAAAAAGACGGTCGCCGGCGACCTTATCCATGGCCGCCGCGAACCAACTTGGATGTGCTATAAAAAGAGGCCCCCGAGCACGTCCCGTTCCCCAGGTAGCCTCAAATCACCCCCCTCGTTTCCCCGTGGCAGCCAATCGACCCGGGGAGGTCTTCTTCCCCATCTCCGGCAACCATGGCCGCCGCCACTGTCCCGGTCATTCCGGCACCACCAGGGCCTCCCCCTCTCCACTCTCTTCACCAGGAGCCCCCTCTCCCCCTCGTGAGTCCATCCCCCTACTCAATTTTGATCGGGACTCGCCGTGGGCGACAACTCACTCTTCCCGACGGCCACCGTCCGCTGCGGAGCTCGCCGCCGGCAGCTCCTTCCACCCCAGAGACCAAAGCGACCACCGGAGTGACCGCCTCGACCCCCTGAGCCTGCAGGTGACCTCTGTTTCTCGAACGGTGCCGCCGTTCGCCGGCGAGCGTCGCCGGAGTCCCGCCCCCTCTAGGGCAGAGGACGAGGAGGGAAGGTGGACTAGTCAAACCTGACCAGTGGGCCAGGCGGGCCCATTGTCAGTGACCATGCACGGTCCACGCTGGATTAGTGGAGGCGTAAAGTCGGAATATGCCTTCGACGTGTACGTATATTCGAATCGTTTTCTTTTTCTATTTTATTTTTTTTAAATCACAGATTTTGACCAAAACTTTGACTGTCTATAACTTTTTAAATATAACTCCAAATGAATTGATTCTTTTTCCTACCTCTCCCAAATATTGTCTAGTTTATTTTAAGATTTATTTCAAAAAAATTCAGACAACTTTTTGGTACTGTTTTTGAAACTATTTATTGATTCAAAAATCTTTTAAATAGGATTTTTGGAGAAAGGAGAAAGCCTTCAAAAACTTTTGGAGTGCACCTTGCCTCCCCACAACTTGAAGGAAAGCATCCTGAACCCTGGTATAATATTTTTGATGTGTTGGTTGACACGATTATAACACCACCTTATTTCAGAAAACTCGTTATTTTATGTGGTGATACGCTCCTTTGCATGAATGCATATTAGTGATTTCCTTGCTGGTGGAAATGAATATACTTGAGATGGTAATCATCCTCATGTGCCTTGCATGCATGCCGGAAAGGAATCCGGGAAAACCTCTGCCTTGGGTAGGCGTGAGCTTGTCTCCGGTCTCCGTCGGGACGGTTATGTCCGGTATGGCATAGTAAGGTGTAATGAGCGGTGATTCTGTTGGTTGAAATATAATTGTTATACATGTCATACAGGGAAATTATTAACCTCCTGAGTCGACCGTAGATCTAGTCTTGTTCCAGTAACCCCCACACTTGTTTCATGCTACCACTTGTCCCTGCCACAGGTAGGGTACGGTTCAGTAATTTGCCAACCCCGTTCTAGCACACACCGTACAGAGGGGCCGGGATGAGGGTACCATGGCCATGGATTAAAGCCAGTCATCCGGTCAGGGGGCATGGGTGTTTCGGTTGTAGCCGAGGGGGTAGCTTCCCCAGTTTTGCGCGCGGTATAAATTTTGTGATCCCATGCTAATTGAGGTTGTAGCCTCCCCACTTAGAGTTTTGCTTAACGAGTGTCGTGGGTGATTCCAGACACCGGTAAGTTAAGCTGGTGTGTGCAAGTCAGGTGCGTTTTCATTGAAAAGACCGTACACGGAATTACTCCCGATGGACTAAAGGAATCCGTTACTCGTGGGTAAAGAATACACCCTCTGCAGAGATTAAACTTATTCGAGTAGCCGTGTCCATGGTTAAGGACTACAGTCTGGGTTGGGTCAAGTGTCGGTCTTAGTGTCGGTCTTCGGAGGAGAAACCGTTAAAACAAAACTTGGATCATGACTTGTGCTGATTATGATGATTTTGATTATTATTATGGACTAACCCATTATATTATTTGAATTATTGAGTATCCCTAGGCGGGTTCTATCCCCTGGATATTTATTGTGATTATTTGTTTTATAAGCCCTTTATGCGGTGTCGCTGAGACGCCCGACTGTGGCATTGTTTGTTATTTATTTACTTTATAAGCCCTTTATGCGATGTCGCTGAGACGCCCGACTGTGGCATTGCTTGTTATTTATTTACTTTATAAGCCCTTTATGCGGTGTCGCTGAGACGCCCGACTGTGGCATTGCTTTTTATTTATTTACTTTATAAGCCCATTATGTGGTGTCGCTCAGACGCCCGACTGTGGCATTGCTTGTTATTTATTTACTTTATAATCCCTTTACATGGTGTCGCACAGACGCCCAACTGCGGCATTTTTTTTCTCACTCCACTATTGCTCATTCATGTTGCATGTAAATAACCTGTTTGCATGCATAAGAGATTTTATTTATGACTGACGATGTGATCATAGAATATTTCAGTGCATGATTATCATTTATATTATCCCAGTGTTCATAATGTTTGCGAGTACATTCAAAGTACTCACTGGCTTGTCCCTGGCTATTGTCTTGGCAAGATTTCTTGCACGGAGAGGAGCGACGCGATGACAGCCCCGGAACCTAAGCAGTGGTGGTAGCAGCCTCGCGAAGATAGGAGTTACCTGGTCAGCTATTCTTGTGGGAAATGGAGTCCCATAGACACTGATGATTCACAAACCGCTTCCGCCATAAACCACTATAAACCATTTGTTGTACTCACAGGCCAGAATAGTCTTGTACTACATATTTCGTATTTTGCTTGGAAATTATGTATCAAGTCGGTGTCTCATCAGCTAACAGTAATCCTGGGGCTGGTGAGCACAACGACCATTTTCTGGAAATTAATACCCGGAAAACCGGTCGCCACAGTCACTATCTTCCATGCTAAGCAGGTTATTCTCAGGTCGAGTGTTTATTCACTCGCCATCGCATGAGAAAAGGGCGGTAATAGGGATGCCCAGTCCAAAACTGCAAAAAGAAAAGAGCTTACAAATAATCAAACAAAAACTCCCAATGGAGTCATAACCTTTACATTTCCGCTTAGGAACCGCTACTAGTGTGTTTAACATGGTAGATATTGAAAACTGATAGTTGTGAAGTAAATGAGAAGGGTGCATGTCTCAAAATATCATTTACCTTTGTTTAAAAAAACTTGAGCTCTGGCACCTCTACAAATCAGTGCTTCCCTTTGGGGGTGCTCTGCATTAATGTTTTGCGGTCTCAGAAAGGGATAGCGAGATACCGCTATTGTCATATTATATCATGGTTGTTTTGACAACGTGTTGCTATTCAAGATATCTTATTATTGCTCTCTAGTTGTTTATGTCATTGATATGAGTTAATATAATTTTGAAGAGATATTGTCAACATGGTTAGTTATAATCCTTGCTAAAAACCTGGGTGTTATTTAAGCTTATTTATGAAACAAGAGCAAAAGAGTTCATAAAAGTTTTTCTTTTTCACTTTCAGTTTATCAACTGAATTGATTGAGGATAAGCAAAGGTAGCTTGGGGGAGTTGAGACGTCTCCAACGTATCTACATTTCCTAACACTTTTCCTCTTGTTTTGGACTCTAATTGGCATGATTTGAATTTTGTGTGCAGAAATAAAAGTTCTCGGAATGTAAGGAAACTTTGCAAAGAATTTTTATATCAATAAAGAGGATTTCTGGAGCCAAGAGGTACCTGAGGGGGGCACCTGGGTGGGCACAACCCACTAGGGCGCGCATACCCCCCAGGTGTGCCCAAGTGGGGCTGCCCACCTGATGGCCCTGCTAACCCTGAAACCGACGCTATAAAATCATATTATTCTAGAAAATAATCAGGGAGAAAGAGTTATTGCATTTCATGAGATGGAGCCACCGCCGTCTCCTTTTGTTCATCTCGAGGCCAGATCTGGAGTCTGTTTGGGGCTCCGGAGAGGGGGATGTTCGATCTTTGTCACCACCAACACATCTCCATCGCCAATTCCATGATGCTCCCCACTAGGAGTGAGTAATTCCTTTGTAGGTTCATTGGTCGGTGAGGAGTTGCATGAGATTCATCATGTAGTCGAGTTAGTTTTGTTAGGGCTTGATCCCTAGTATCAACTATGTTCTGAGATTGATGTTGCTATGACTTTGCCATGCTTAATGCTTGTCACGTTGGACCTGGGTGCCATGATTTCAGATCTGAACCGTTTTTGTTATCACCATTATATCCATGTTCTAGATATGATCTTGCAAGCTATAGTCACCTACTACGTGTTATGATCCGGCAACCCCGGAGTGACAATAGTCGGGACCACTCAGGTGATGATTGTAGTTTGAGGAGTTCATGTATTCATCGTGTGCTAATGCTTTGTTCTGGTTCTCTATTAAAAGGAGGCCATAATATCCCTTAGTTTCCAATAGGACCATGCTGCCATGGGAAGGTAGGACAAAAGATGTCATGCAAGTTCTTTCCATAAGCATGTATGACTATTTACGGAATACATGCCTACATTATATTTATGAACTGGAGCTAGTGTCGTATCGCCCTTGGTTATAACTGTCTCATGATGAATATCACCCAACGAGTCATCGATCCAATGCCTACGAGTTTATCTTATATTGTTCTTGCTAAGTTCTTACTATTGCTACTGTTATCATTACTGCCACAAAATCACTTCTATCACTATTACCGTTACTGTTGCTACTGCTGCTATCATCAAAACTATCATATTACTGTGCTACTAATAAATTTGTTGCAGATAATTAATCTCCAGGTGTGGTTTAATTGACAACTCAACTGCTAATACCTTCAAATATTCTTTGGCTCCCCTTGTGTCAAATCTATAAATTTGGGTTGAATACTCTACCCTCGAAAACTATTGCGATCCCCTATACTTGTGGGTTATCAATGGCTTCCCGTCTTCTTGGGCCCTTGAACAACCCAGATGTCGAGCACCCCCTCACGCATCTCAATGGCTTGAGGGTGCTTCATCACCTCCGATATGTAGGGATTGATTACCCTCTCAAATAACTTGCCCTTGGAAGAGCTTGGTGCGGCCATGGCGATCTAGATCTGTCGCAAACAGCTTGAAACAAGAACATAGGATATTTCCGCGAAATCATGGTCAAATTGTTCGGCGGTATATATAAAGATTTTCTATCTTGGGAAACAAGCATATGGAAAGAAAACAGAGACGGGAAGGTGCCCGAGGGGGGCACAAGCCACCAGGACGCGCCTGGTGGGGCAGGTGCGCCTTGGTGCCTTGTGGGCACCTAGGTTGCCTTCCCGGTTGTTTCTTATTTCCAGTTTTTTTCTAATATTCCAAAACTGATAGAAAATATTTTTTGTGGAATTTTTTGAGTCCGTTTACTTACCGTATCACGTGCCTCTTCCTTTTCAAGGTTCTGGAGTATTCTAGAAGGTCTCTTTTATGTATTCCTCCGGTGTCATGGTTTCGATAATGTTAGTTTCAACATTAATAGGCGTACCTGAATTATAGTGTTTAATTGTTTGTCCATTGACCACCTTCGGTTTGGTACCTTCGACATTATTAATCCTGAGAGCTGCAGAGGGATAAATTTCTTCGACGATATATGGTCCTTCCCATTTGAATAGAAGTTTTCCTGCAAAAAATCTAAAACAAGAATTGTACAATAGAACATATTCATTGACTTTCAATTTCTGCTTTTGGATTCTGTTGTCATGCCACTTTTAACTTTTTCTGTGAATAGTTTGGCATTTTCATAAGCTTGGGTTCCCCATTCATCTAGTGAGCTAATATCAAATAACCTCTTTTCACCGGCAAATTTGAAGTCATAATTGAGTTCTTTGATTGCCCAATATGCTTTATGTTCTAACTCAAGAGGCAAATGACAAGCATTTCAATAAACCATTTTATATGGAGACATACCCATAGGATTTTTATAAGATGTTCTATAGGCCCAAAGTGCATCATCAACTTTCTTAGACCAATTCTTTCGGGACCTATTGATAGTTTTTTGTAATATTAATTTTATTTCACTATTGCTAAGTTCAACTTGACCCCTAGATTGAGTATGGTAGGGTGATGCAATTATATGGTTGACATCATATTTAGCAAGCAATCTACGGAAAGCACCATCAATAAAATGTGAACCATCATCAGTCATTAAATATCCAGGGACTTCAAAACTTGGGAAGATAACTTATTTAAGCATTTTAATGGAGGTGTTATGATTAGCACTACTAGTAGGGATAGCTTCTACCCACTTAGTGACATAATCAACAACAACTAAAATATGTCTATACCCATTAGAGGAAGGAAAAGGTCCCATATAATCAAAGCCCCAAACATCAAATGGTTTAATAACAAGTAAATAATTCATAGGCATTTCCTAATGCTTACCAACATTATCAATTCTTTGGCATTCATCACAAGATAAGACAAACTTAAGGGTATCTTTGAAAAGAGTAGGCCAATAAAAACCAGATTGTAATACCTTCAGTGCAGTTCTATCTCCCGCATGATGTCCTCCATAAGCTTCGGAGTGACATTTCCATAGCATTTGTTCCTATTCATCCTCAGGTACACAACGTCTAATATTGCCATCTACTCCTTCTTTATAAAGATGTGGGTCATCCCAAAAGTAATGTCTTAAGTCATAGAAGATTTTTTTTATTTTGTTGGTATGTGAAACTAGGTGGTATAAATTTAGCAACAATATAATTAGCATAGTCATCATACCAAGGAGTATTATGAGAAGCATTTTATCGCAGCTAATTGTTCATGAGAAAGCTATCATCAATAGGTAGTGGGTCATCAAGAATATTTTCTAACCTAGACAAGCTATCAGCTATGGGGTTCTCAAATCCTTTCCTATCAGTAATATGCAAATCAAATTCTAGTAGCAAGAGAACCCACCTAATGAGTCTAGGTTTAGCATCTTTCTTTTCCACAAGATATTTTATAGCGGCATGATTGGTGTGAACAATTGACTTTGGAATCAACAATGTAAGATCTGAATTCATCACAAGCAAACACAACTACTAAAAATTCTTTTTTAGGAGTAGCATAATTTCTTTGTGCACTGTATAGAGTTTTAGTAGCATAAAGGATAACATTTAATTTCTTATCAACTCTTTGTCCTTGAACAACACCAACATCATAAGCACTAGCATCACACATAATTTCAAAAGGCAAGTTCAATCAGGTGGTTGAACAATAGGTGCAGAAGTTAAGGCTTTCTTAAGTGTTTCAAAGGCTTCTACACAATCATCATAAAAAATAAATGGAACATCCTTTTGTAAAATATTAGTAAGAGGCCTAGAAATATTAGAGAAGTCTTTAATAAACCTCCTATAGAAACCAGCATGACCAAGGAAACTACGAATGTCTTTAATGTCTTTAGGACATGGCATTTTCTCAATTGCATCAACTTTAGCTTTATCCACCTCAATACCATGCTCATAAATTTTATGCCGCAAGACAATGCCTTCATTCACCACAAAGTGGCACTTCTCCCAATTCAAGACAAGATTAGTTTGCTCACATCTATGCAAAACTCGATCAATGTTGCTTAAGAAATCATCAACAAAAGTTCCGTAAATAGAGAAATCATCCATGAAATCCTCAACAATATTTTCACAAAAGTCAGAGAATATAGCAGTCATATATCTTTGGAAGGTAACAGGTGCATTACATAAAAAATGGCATACGTCTATAAGCATAAGTTCCATAAGGGCAAGTGAAGGTGGTTTTCTCCTTATCAGGTTGTGAAACAGGTATTTGAGAGAAACCATTATATCCATTAATAAAACAAAAGTGTGTGTGCTTTGACAATTTTCTAACATTTGATCAATGAAAGGCAGAGGATAATGATCTTTTCTAGTAGCTTTTTTTAATTTTCTAAAATCAGTTACCATTCTATAGCATGTCACTGTTCTTTGTGGAATAAGTACATTTTATCATTAGGAACAACAGCAATAATTCCTTTCTTAGGAACACAATGAACGGGACTTACCCATCTACTATCAGCTATGGGATAGATTATACCTGCTCCAGAAGTTTTAGTATTTCAGTTCTTACCACTGCTTTCATATTAGGATTCAAATGTCGTTGATGATCAACAACATGTTCAGCATCGGGCTCCATATTAATCTTGTGTTTACAGAGAGTGGAACTAATGCCCTTAAGATCATCAAGAGTTTATCCAATAGTAGCACGGTGCTTCCTCAGAGTTTTTAATAATCTCTCTTCTTCGTGTTCAGAAATGTTAGCACTAATAATAACATGATATTTCTTTTGCTCATCAAGATAAGCATATTTCATAGTGTCAGGCAATTGATTTAATTCAAACACAGGATCATCTTTAGGTGGAGGAGGACCTCCTAAAGTTTCAATAGGCAAATTGTGTTTAAGGAGAGGTTCTTGTTCAAAGAAAATTATGTCTACTTCATTTCTTTCATGAAAGTGCATATCATTTTTATGGTCTAGAAAATATTGTTATAATGGATCAATAGGAGGTATGGAAGTAGAAGCAAGACCAATTATTTCATCCTTACTATGTAATTCTTTATCATGAGGTTGCCTACGAAACTTAGAAAAATGAAACGCATGAGACACATCACCAAAATTGACGCTCACTGTTTCTTTATGGCGATCTATCTTAGCATTGACAGTGTTCAAGAAAGGTCTACCGAAAATATGGGACAAAAATCATCTTGTGGGGAACCAAGAATTGAAAATTAGTAGGGTATTTTATTTTCCCGTGCAAGACTTCAATATCTCTAACAATCCCAAGTGGTGTGATGGTATCTCTATTAGCAAGTTTAATAGCGACATCTATGTCTTCTATTTCAGTGGGTGCCATATCATTCATAATTTCTTGGTATAAGGTAAAAGAAATAGCACTAACACTAGCACCCAAATCACATAAACTATGATAGCTATGATCTCCTATTTTAACTGAGGCAACATGCATGCCAACAACAGGCTTGTTATTCTCTATAGTGTCGGGTTTGGCAATTCTAGCTACTTCATCATAGAAGTAAATAACATGCCCATCAATATTTTCGACCAAGAGATCTTTAACCATAGCAACACTAGGTTCTACTTTAATTTGTTCAGAGGGTTTAGATGCTTTAATATTGCTTTTGTGAACCACTGATGACACCTTAGGATGTTCCATTATCCTAACAGGGAAAGGTGGTTTTTCAATATAAGCAGCGGGTACCTACTGGATCAACATTGTAAATGATAGTTTCATCTTTAACTATAACCGGTTCTTTAGTTTCTTATTTAATAGGGGGTGATATTTAAACAACTTATATTTAGGGAGATCAACATGAGTAGCAAATGATTCACAAAAGGAGGCTACTATCTCAGAGTCAGGTACATATTTAGTGCTAAACATGTGAAAAGCATCATTATTCATAAAAGACTTAACACAATCAAACTCAAGCTTAATACTTGACTCTTTACTTTCGTCGAGTTCCCAAATTTCAGAGTTGCGTTTAATTCCCTCGAAAAGATCCCACCTGAATTCAATAGTCTTCTTCATAAAAGAACTAGCACAAGAAGTATCGAGCATGATTGATCATAACGAGAAAGCCGAGCATAAAAATTCTGAATAATAATTTCTCTGGAGAGCTCACGATTGGGGCATGAATATAACATTTACTTAAGCCTCCCCAATATAGAGCGGTACTTTCTCCTTCACGAGGCCAAAAGTTATATATGTAATTCCGATCACGATGAACTAGATGCATAGGATAAAACTTTTGGTGAAATTCCATTTTCAATCGATTCCAATACCAAGATCCAAATCATCACATAGCCCATACCATGTCAATGCTTCCCCCCCAAAGATGAAGGTAAAACCATCTTCTTAACTTCATCTCCAGGTAAACCTGCAAGCTTAAACAATCCACAAATTTCATCCACATGTATCAAATGCATATCAAGATGCTTCATTCCGTCTCCTGCATAAGGATTAGCTAGTAATTGCTCTATCATACCTGAAGGAATTTCATAACTAATATTTTTAGTTTGTATAGTAGGTTGAGGGGCAACTCTTTGTGTTTTTCGTCGAGGCGAAGATACCCCAAACAAACCCCTAAAAGGATTGTTTTCCGTAGTAACAAGTGAAAGTAAATTTCAGCATGTAGTATAGGTTTTTCCTTATCAATTTCCACTTACCAAGAGCTCTTCACTCCCCAGCAACGGCACCCGAAAAGAGTCTTTATAACCCACAAGTGTAGGGTATCAATCATAGTCCTTTCGATAAGTAAGAGTGTCAAACCCAACAAGGATCACAAGGAAATGACAAGTCGTTTTCAACAAGGTAATTTCTGCAAGCACTGAAATTGTCGGCAATAGGTAGTTTGATAGCAAGATAATTTGTTACAAGTAACATGTAACAATAGTAACAATAATTGCAGAAAGGTATCACAATCCTTTTTTTAGCAAAGGATAGACTGGGACGGTCTTATATAATAAGTAAAACGTTCTCGAGGACACAGGACGAACTTCATCTAGTCACTTCCATCATGTTTGTTTGATCCGCATTCGCTACTTTGAAAATTTGATATGTCGGTGGACCGGTGCTTGGGTGTTGTTCTTACTTGAATAAGACTCCCACTTATGATTAACCCCCTCGCAAGCATCCGCAACTACGAAAGAAGTATTAAGATAAAATCTAACCATATCATTAAACATATGTGTCGGTGTTCTTGATACGGGGGTACCTAGACTTGCCTGCCTGCGGCGGCTCCATCGACGGCCTGGTACGGCCCAGTTTCGACATTGACAGCCCAAGACCCTCGCGAGGCAAATGACACCAAGACCTCCAAGGGGATCAGCCTCCTCAGGCTGGCTCCTGAGGATCGGAGATTTCTATGCAAGGGTCACCTCGTGAAGTTCGGGTGACGTGAGCCATGACGATCGAGGCTAGGCGGGCGCCAGCGGGCGTAGTACCAGTTTCCTCTTTGGTGCAAAGGAGGCAAGCAGCAGCCGTGGAGTCCCGAGGAAGTAGCCAAAGGTTTCCATTCCCATGCAACAAGACCAAGACTGCTGGGATGGCAGGACGGAGGCTTTTGTAGGCGAAGACCACTTTAGTCAAGATAAGATGTACTTGTTGCCTCCCTTCAAATTTGGTCGTTGTGGGATCCCTTCCCGCCTCCATTTGGGAAGAGGACCAAGGCCACTATAAACAGGACCTAGCCACCACAATAGAAAGATAGGATCCATTTCAGCCTCATGAGCTCACCAGCTCACTTGAGCCCAAGAACACACCTCCTGAGGTTGTTCTCCACTCTACTAGTTCTTCCTCACCACCTCGAGGCAAATTCACAACAAAGCAGGAGTAGGGTTTTACACCGCAAGGTGCCCCGAACCTGGGTAAATTGTTGTGTCCCATTTCTTTCGAGCTCGACGCGCTAAGCTGTGAGATTTGTGAGTAGGCAGGTCAGGGAGAGTGAGATATTTGCACGCACCCTAGAGTTCGAACCTCTCAAGGGCTAGCAGAACCCGAAATCCGACATTTGGCACGCCAGGTAGGGGTGCATAGGAGCTTCTCTTCCATCGATCGACTCGCCACCACTCCACCGGTTCCATTGCTAACGCACGCCGAGCTCGTGCTGAGTGCCGGGCTGCCCTTGCCGCCCGTGTCGCTCAGACCGCACCGGCGGGCGACTGCCGCCCTCTCCAAACCCCGTCACTGGTGGTGAACGCTGCCACTGGCGCCGCAGGCCACGAGCAACAAGCCTCTTCACTACATACGTCTATGCGCCGCGACTTGCGCATCGTAACTCTATCTCTGACTCCAGCTGCTTCGTCCTCTCACGCTCGTCTTGGCATGGCGAACTCGCAGGCCACTCTTCTCATGGCACGCGAGCTCCTGCGCTACCGCCCGGTCGACGACCTCTATGAGGACTGGCTCAACCGCATCGCTGAGCTCGTCAGCGCTGTTGGGGATTCTGCTGCACCGGCTTGCTCACTGCCTCAACCGCCGCCTGTTGCGGGAGATGTAGCTCACAGGGTGCCTCCTCTGCCCCCAAGGTAAGACGCCGTCATTGAGCCAGGGCGGGTGGCGCCTCTGCATGATCCGCAGCGTCAAGCGCCCACGCGTGATGAAGCAAGTTGCGAGGTTGTCCAGCGGCCATAAGAAGATGCGTGCGTGCTCCCAGCGCCACGTCAAGACCGCACGCCGCTTGTGGTGGCGGTGCGCGAATGCCAAGACCAGGCTCCACCTCCACGGCGGGCTCTCGTGACCACAACGGGGTGTCGTGCGTTCACTCCGGAGTTGCGTAGCGTCATCGGACCATGGAAGTTCAAGCCTGACCTGCCTTCATGCTACGACAGCACCGCCGACCCCACCGAGTTCCTGCAGCTCTACGAGTTGAGCATTGAGGCGGCGACCAGAAGGTCATGGCGAACTGGTTCCCCAAGGCCCTCAAGGACGGCGCACGCTCCTCGCTCCTGAACCTGCCCGTAGGATCGATCTCCTCCTGGGCTGAGATACGGGAACATTTCATCGCCAACTTCCAGGGCACCCGTAACCACCCACCAGCCACGGGTGACCTGCGGCGCGTCAAGCAGGAACTAGGAGAGACCCTGCAGAAGTACATCTAGTGCTTCAACAGCGTTCGCCGCAAGATTCCCAAGGTGTCAGATGAAGCCATCATCTTGTCATTCAACGATAGCGTCAGCGAAGCCAAGATGAAGGAGGAGCTCACCATACACGAAGACCTATGCACGGCCCTGGAGATGTTCAACATGGCAACCAAGTGCGCGAGAGCTGAGGAGGGACGCCTCTCCCTCCCCGGGCTCCCTTACACAGACCCACAGGACAAGAAGGCCAAGGCCAAGGACATGAAGCGCAAGGCACCGGCCATGCTCGCAGCCGAGCTAGAGATGAAGCGCGGCTGTGATCACCCAGAGTCATCTAAGGGCAGCCGCCCGTTCTGCGTCTTCCACAACATGCCCACCCACAACACCAACAACTGCCAGGAGCTCAGGGCCATCTGCAATGGGCTCCTCGGTCGTCGCCCCGAGCGGAACGATCGAGGCTATGGTCGTGGACGAGGCCGAGGTGGAGGACGCTGGGACAGCCGTGACCATCATTAGGAGTGGCGCGACCACTCTTGCAAGGACCGCTGGGAGGGCCAGCCTCGCGAGGATGCCTAGAGGGATCAGCCACGCGAGGATCAGCCTCAGGGCAACGCTGGTCTTCCTCCGCTGCCACCGCCTCCAAGAAGGAATGAAGACCACCACTAGGACGAGGGGGATGGGGCCTTTCAAGGGCCTCGTGCCATCGCCTGCATCATGGGCGGCTCCCAGGCCCCAGCCTCTCATCGCATCTTCAATCAGTTTGCGCGTGAGGTGAACGCAACCCTTCCAAAGCTCGAGGTGACGTGCCTGCTCAGGTGGTCCAAATACGCCATTACCTTCGACTCCTCCGACCAACTCAAGTCCGCGGCCACGGCTTGCGCGCTCCCAATGCTTTGCTCACCCATCATTAGCAACGTGCTCGTCACCAAGACGCTCATTGATGGGAGTGCACGGCTCAATGTCCTCTCTGTCCAGACGTTCAAGAGGCTCCAATTGTCGTATCACCAGCTTCAGCCTACCAAGCCCTTCTCAGGAGTGACCGATGGCTCCACGCACCCGATCGGGCAGGTCCGCCTCCCCGTCACCTTCGGCAAGTGTGACAATTACCACACCGAGCTCATCGACTTCAACAACGCCAACATTCGCCTACCATACAATGCCATCCTTGGTTACCCAGCTCTCGCCAAGTTCATGGCGGCAACGCACCACTACTATAATATCCTAAGGATGCCAGGGAACTGCGGCATCATCATGGTCGCTTGTGAAGAAAAGGACGCGGTGTGCTCCCTCGAGTGCGCCTACAAGGTAGCAGTGATAGAGAACCCAGGTGATGAGGGCGCCATCCTCCCTCCTGAGACTATTCCCAAGACGAAGAAGTAGCTGCTCTCCCAGGGACCTCAAGAGGATGGGGCATCCGGCGGGGCCGCCTCCAGCCTGGACTCTATGGATGGTGTGCCTTCCCCTCTCGCATAGGAAGGCATGCCCGACGCCCCTCTCAGGCTGGGCCCGGGGTCTCCCCTCTGGAGGGCCTCTGACCTGGCTAAGGTCATGAGGGAGGTGCTCGGGCGTCATGTGGAGGCATGTTTCAGCGCACGCTTCTGCGGATAGAGCGCTGGGCGCGAGGCGCCTGACGCTCAGGAGTTCGTCGACAAGGCAACCATGGAGATTCAGGAGGCAAGGACCATGCGGGGCGATCGCCACCCATCGCCAGGCGCGACTCCTCACCCAGGCAAGGACGAGAAGCTACACGTCTGCATCGACATCCCGGGGCTCAACAAGGATGTGTCTCAGGAGCTCTTCTGGCCGTCCTACATTGGCCGATGTGAGGGCCGCCCTCGCAGCTACGTCAGCATGCCCTTCGGTTTGCTAAACACAGCAGCTGCATCCCAGTACCACATGCGAGGCGTCCTCGCAGCTCAGGAGGCCAGGCGCCAGGTGATCCAGGCAGAGATGGCAGCAGATCCTCATGAGCCCCCCGGGCCTCCAAAGCCTCCCGAGGTTCAGGGCCGGGTAGCTCATGAGGAGCGACTTCTGCAGCGCACGCCTTCGGCTACTCCAACACCTCTTCAGCAACGCTGCCAGCTGACATCTTTTAGTTCATTTAGTTGGGGGCGCCCCTCGGGCTGCACTGTCCCCAAGCCGTGTGGGTCCGTCCCTGTGCCATGTATCCTTCTTGCATTTATTTGAGCTAGCTAACCATCTCCCATGAGTTGCTTTATGATTATCACCTGCTTGTTTCAAGTCATATACCCTTCGCGGCCTCTCTCCATTGCTGACTCGCCCTTTGCTCAACCCGCAACAGGGGCTACACATGCTGGCACGGTGCTTGTGCTCGGGTCCGTCAGCAACGCTGACAAATCTGAGAGACCGAGCTCTGGCTCGCGACCCGCCTCACATACGCCACCTCGCCAGGTCCTTGGTGCCTTCATCTTCCTACGGAAAGATCAATGGATAGGTAGCAAGCTCTGTTCGAGGTCGTATTCTCCTCCACAGGCTAACTCGCAAGTGTATCTGAAGCCTAGCAATGGGCGGGCCCAATGGCCACCCCCTTCTCACGTGAGTCGCTTACACGTTAAAGGCAGGGCTCTTGAGAATCACGCCTCAGGAGCTCCTACTGGCTCTCCAGACCTCACCCCTGGCCTTGACCACGGCATCGCGACCTCGCATACCAGAGGCAGCCAAGCCTCGCTCAAGGGCTGGGACCGAGGACGTAGAGCACCCAGACAAGCGAGAAAAGGGAATGGCCGTCGTGAGCCCTACCTAGAGGCGCCACCACTAAGGCATGAATGGGTACCACACCAGGGAAGCACCGAAGCTCACTAAAGATAAGTAACTCGCATGTTAGCATGGACTCACGACCCAATCGCACGACCTTCGCAGTTCCGCTCGAGCAATGTTGCTTTCCTTTATGGCCCTTAGGCAGCTGCTTGCACGCTAAAGGGGACCTCGTGAGAATCATGTCTTAGGAGCTCTCACTGGACCTCGGGCCGCTCTCCTCCTAGCCTTGACCATGGCATCGCGACCTGGCATACCAGCGATGGTTGAAGCCAGCATAGGGAGTAGGTCCTGTTGGCGTAGAGCACTGAGCTACCTCAGGAACGGGAAGGGAAACCATGCCAGAGCGGGATACGCGATTTCAACATAGTGCTAGGAAGAATATCGTTGGAACAAAAGCATCATGGTTTTTACATACCCCCCATGGAGCTTGTCATAATTCCGCGCAGGGAAACAAAAGAAGTAAGACTTCGGAGGACCGGGCCAAGGGGCATCGCCTGCGATGCCGGAAGAAGTCCGCTGCTGCACTCCGAGCACGGCGAGAGCATAGCAGCACATAGCTATCATCGCTGGACTCCGGAAAATCACTGGGCTCGGGAGAGTCGCTGGATTCCCAGGAGTCATCGCTGCTGCTGGAGGGGACACCGGCGGAGTTGGAGGCGGGCTCAGCGCTGGCGCCCACGCCCCGCGGGCTGCTTCCTCCAGGGCAGCACTCCAGCCGCCGACCCTCCTCGTCAAAGACCTTGAAGAGCAACGTGGAGGTGCCATCCTACTCGAAGTGGATGGCGAGAGCCCCTTCAGCACGACAGGCGTGGGCGACCTCGACCCATCCACGGGTAATGAAGATACCGCCGGGAGGCACTACCTCGACCTCAGCTCCGGTGGCCAGGCTGCAGCACCCGGCGTGTTGTAGCCATAGCTCTAGCAGCCCCCTCGGCGGCATCTCGTCGGTGATGATTCTCGGGAACCGTATAGACGCGGGAGGAGGCATCGCTACCCACACCACGAACTCACGCGAGCTACCCTTAGCGTGGGTTCATGGCCCTGCTGGCCGCTCAACTTCGGCTCGCCCGCTGCTGCCTGGAATCGCTCCACGGTGGGCATTGTTGTCCTGCGCATGGGCGTATAAGGGAAGCCGGAAGCCGAGTGGAGGCCTTTCGTGCCAAGGTCGGGTCACCTCCTGCCCTACGCCGGCGTTGCGACGGATGCAAAACCTTTTCTTCGGCGGGAGCGGTTCTGGCTCCTCTCGAGGGGCTTTCCCCTTTTCCGCCACAGAGAATCTCCTGATCGGCACAATGGATGCTACGGCAAGGTGGATAAGAAGAAGGAACGGGCAGCGAGAAGATGACGATGGAGATGAGCAAGGGGGGCTCCACCCCTCCCCTCATTTATAGCCGGAGAGAGGCTAACCGCCAGCCTCCACGATCCTGTGCAATGATGGTTTTCCCTGCATGCAACATCGACTCGTCCAGTTGGGCAGTTGCCGAGGCAGCATGGGGAAGCGGAGACGCCCACGTCCCATCAACCGCCACATGTGACCCAAGGCCACAGGAGGTTGGGGCCCGCGGCGCTCCGCACTTGCCTTTTGGCTTCGCCTAGAAGCCAAGGCCGAGCGCGCCTTGGGCCCAAGGGCTACTGTCGGTGTTCTGGATACGGGGTTACCTAGACTTGCTTGCCTACGGCCCGCGGCGTGGCTCCATCGATGGCCTGGTACGACCCAGTTTCCACATCAACAACCCAAGACCCTCGCGAGGCGGACGACACCAAGACCTCCAAGGGGGTCAGCCTCCTTAGGTTGGCTCCCGAGGAGCGGAGATTTCTATGCAAGGCTCATCTCGCGAGGTTTGGGTGACGTGAGCCACGACGATCAAGGCTAGGTGGGCGCCAGTGGGCGTAGTGTAATAGTTTCCTCTTTGGTGCAAAGGAGGCAAGCAGCAGGCGCGGAGTCTTGAGGAAGCAGCCAAAGGTTTCTATTCCCATGCAACAAGACCAAGACCGCCAGGACGGCAGGACGAAGGTCATCGCCGAGCCCACCGCAGCGTCACAACTAGAGGCTTTTGCAGGCGAAGACCACTTTCGTCAGGTTAAGATGTACTTGTTGTCTCCCATCAAATTTGGCCGTTGTGGGACCCCTTCCGCCTCCATTCGGGAAGAGGACCAAGGCCACTATAAATAGGACTTAGCCACCACCATAGGAAGATAGGATTCATTCCACCATCACCAGCTCACCAGGTCACTTGATCCCACGAATACACCTCCTGAGGTTGTTCTCCATTGTACTAGTTCTTCCTCAGCCCCTCGAGGCAAATCTACCACAAAGCAGGGGTAGGGTTTTTCACCGCAACATGGCCCAAACCTGGGTAAATTGTTGTGTCCCATTTCCTTCGAGCTCGCCGCTAGGCTGTGAGATCGGCGAGTAGGCAGGTCGGGGAGAGTGAGATCGTCGCACACACCCCAGAGTTCAAACCTCTCATTGGTTTGTGGAACCCGAAATCGGACAATATGGATCCAAATTAGCCCCTTATAGAATAGCGCATAAACTAGGGTTTAAGCTTCTGTCACTCTCGCAACCCATCATCTAATAACTACTCCACAATGCATTACCTTAGGCCCAAATATGGTGAAGTGTCATGTAGTCGACGTTCACATGACAGCACTAAGGGAATCACAACATACATATCATCAAAATATCAAACACATATCGAGTTCACATGATAACTTGCAACATGATTTCAAGAATGAAAGTAACTACTCACAAATGATAATCATGCTCAAGATCAGATGGATATTAAATAGCATAATGAATCTGAACCTATAATCTTCCACCAAATAAGCTATATAGTAATCAACTACATGATGTAATCAACACTACTAGTCACCCACAAGCACCAATCTATTGTTCCGGTACAAAGATTGAACACAAGAGATGAACTAGGGTTTGAGAGTGGATGGTGCTATTCAAGATGATCATGGAGATTCCCCTCCCCAATATGGGAGAGTTGTTGGTGATGATGATGACGATGATTTCCCCCTCCGGGAGGGAAGTTCCGCCGGCGGAATCGCTCTGCCGGAGGGAAAAGTGTTCCTGCCCAAGTTCCGCCTCGAGACGGCAGTGCTTCATCCCGAAAGCCCTCCCCTTATTTTTTCTAGGTCAAAATGACTTAAATACTACCAGAGGTGGGCCGAGGGGAGCACAACCAACCAGGGCGCGCTTGGGCTCCCTAGCACGCCCAGGTGGGTTGTGCCCACCTGGTGGCCCCCCTCTGGTACTTATTTGCTCCAATAATTCTCATTTATTCCATAAAAATTCCTTGTGAAGTTTCAACTCATTTCGAGTTGTGCAGAATAGGTAGCTTGGCTTAGCTTTTTCAGGTCCAGATTTCCAGCTACCGGAATTCTCCCTCCTTGTGTAAACCTTGCAAATTATGAGAGAAAGGGCATTAGAATTACCCCAAAAAGCATTATTATGCATAAAAACAACATAAATAACAGTAGGTAAACATGATGCAAAATGGACGTATCAACTCCCCCAAAGACCTCGCTTGTCCTCAAGCGACTACCGAAATCGAAAAACATGTCCACATGCTTAGACAGAGAGGTGTCGATAAAAACAAAATACAGACATAGAAGCATGATGTAACTTATTATGACAGCAACAAACTTTAACATAAAACTTTTATCATAGAACTTTTATCACAGACTTCTCATGAACAAGTAACAATTCATCACAACATCGAAGTATAAAGTATAAACTCTATTGGAAACAAACAAACTATGTTCTCAGTCAACTTTGCAACTACAATTCATCATCTTTTCAGGAAGGGTCGCGTATTGGAGCCTTTTTGGCAAGTCCGCATACTCAATCAGCATATAGTCTTCTATGATTGCTAGCATTCACCGCATACACATAAGCAAAACCTTTCAAGCGGACACATAGAAAGATAGGGGCTTATAGTTTGCCTCCCAACATACTCACCTCGAGGGTGATGTCAATAATAATAACTCATGCTACCCATATCCAACTGGATATATGTGCCTAAATCTTTCCTCACCACATGATGCTTGCCAAAAGAGAAAAATAAAAAGGAATAGAGAGAAAAACTTTGACTCTTACATGAAAGTAAATGCATAAAAGTAAAAGATAGGCCCTTCACAGAGGGAAGCAGAGGTTGCCGTGCGCTTTTTGTTTGTATGCTCAGTCCCTTAGTGCAACAGATTGTCACGTTATATTGCCCCTAATGATGGCAACCTTTATTATGCAGTCTGTCGCTTTTATTCTACACCATCACAAGTTTGTACAACACTCAATTTTCTGTTACACTAAATGATCTAACACTTTTAGAAGCAATTTTTATTGGCTTATTGCACCGATGACAACTTACTTGAAGGATCTTACTCAATCAATAGGTAAGTATGGTGGACTCTCAAGAGAAGATTTGGGTTTAAGGGTTTTTGGATGCACAAGTAGTATCTCTACCTGGTGCGGAATTTTTGGCTAGCAAAGATAGGGGCAAACACCACATGTTGAAGGATCTATGACGATATAGCTTCGATGTGAATATGAACAAACATAAATTATTATGTTGTCTTCCTTGTCCAACGTCAACAATTTTGGCATATAATATTTTGATGGGTGCTCACAATCACAAAAGATTTCCAGGATAGTGTATTTGCATGTGAATCTTCTCTTCCCTTATTAATTCTTTCATGAATTGCATCATTGACCAATGCTATGTTTGTCAATCTACAATAAAATTTTCTACTTATACTTTTCCTTGTGTGATGTCATTACTTACCATAAGATTAGCAAATGATCTTTTTCAATTATTTCAATTCTTTTTATTGAAACATGAAAGTAAAGAAAGCAAAACTCAAACTAAACTTCATTATAAATCTCGCACAATATTACAAGGGTAGATCACTAAGAAAACTCTCGAAAAGAAAGGATCGAACTAAAATTTTATTCATCTAAAGGGAAAGATAGTTATGGATTGAACTAAGAAAAGTAAAAGCAAAACTTGGTGGAGGTGATACCATACCGGGGCACCTCCCCCAAGCTTGGCGGAAGCCAAGGGGAGTGCCCATACCCGATACTCAATTTTCTTTTGGTGGTGAAGAAGGAGGTGCTGGTGATGAAGTGTTAGCGATCTTATCCTTGGGTTTCCATGGCAAAGGCTCACCATCATAAGAGGAAGAGTGAGTCTCTCGGGTCCTGCAACTGGCAGCCAAACTCATACATTTAAACCTTGCCTCATATTCAAAGACTAGGTTTTCAAGGTCCACTACTAGGGAAAACCTTATACACAGAATCTTAGCAGCAGCGCGGCACAAAAAGAAGCGCTACTGCTAATTAGCAGTAGCGCGGGTAACAAAAAGTCGCTACTGATATAAATTTAGCAGTAGCGCGTGCGGGCTAAACCGCGCTGCTACAAAAATCGACTGACAGTACCCACCAACCTAAGTTTGACGGCAAACACAATAGTAGTAGCATGCTTTTTACTCAGGTCGTTGCTGCTAATTTTGAAATTGGCCACACGGTTGGCCCCACTTAGCAGTAGCGTGTGTGAGAAAAGCAGGACTTCTATAACGCTCTTATCAGTAGCGCGTTTTTCCTCCCACGCTACTGCTAAGATGCAGCACACCACCACCTTTTCCCACCCGTCCTCCCCTCCCCATCTCCTCTCTTCCCTTTCCCCTACCTCCCACATCCTCCCTCTCTCACTCTTCTTATTCCTCAATACTTCTCCCCCCATTACTCTCCCTCTTCTACCTACCTTTCTCTCTCGTCATTACTCCTAGCTAACTACACCACCTCCATTAATGTATCTCCTTTCTCCTTTTCCTTCCCCCTCCACTAGTTGAAGTTGTCTCCTCCCAAATTAGCTAGCTAGGTAGATGTAGCATTTAGTTAAGTGACCTATTTGCCCCCAAACAAGATCTATCTTTGTGAAGAAGAGCTTTGTGCACTTTTGATCTCTCTACATCATCATCTCCATCGTGTGCTCGATCTTGAGATAGAGGTGATTAAAATTTCATGCTTTTGCAAAATGGAAATATGTGTGTGTGTGTGTGTGTGTGTGTGTGTGTGTGTGTGTGTGTGTGTGTGATACGATAATTGGGCGATATGATGGAAATTGTGTGTGTGGCATGAGTTGACGCCAAATTGTGCTTTTGAGTTGCCTATGTTTTACCAAAATGTCGATTTATTTCCGTTTCGTCAAATTCCGGGCAAACTCTAGATCTATATGTCCTATTTTTAGGGAAGGTCATGCCGAATTTTTGTATGACTTTGATGCATGCATTCATTTTTATAATCAATTTATTTATTATTACCGTGCAGACATTCATGATGGTCAGTGGAACGATGGTGGACTGGTGGTTGTAGTCGGCGGTGCAGGACATGAAAGAAAATAACCGGACAGAGGTTTTATGTCCGTGTTGAAAATGCAAAGGAATAGTTTGGCTCGACCCCTATGACGATGGTCGTGTCGAAGCGCACCTGCTCATGACTGGTTTCATGGATGGCTATACTCGATGGATAATTGAAGATGAGGATGACGATGTTGAGGACGCCGACGGGGCAGGCAATGACGACACGGGGCAAGATGAAGAGATGATCAATAATGGCGGCGGGGAAGAGGCCGGACATGGCGGCGGAGAAGGGGCCGGACATGGCAGAGGATAAGGGGCCGGACATGGCGGCAGAGAGAACGTGGACTCCACGCAGTAGAGTTCGTCGGTACTGAGTTCAATCGTGTAGGACCCTCATGTTCAAGCACTGCTTTGCAAGGGGACGAGTACTAAGAGAGCTGCTTCTAGAGAGGAGGCTAAGCTGGAGCAACTGGTGGTAGACTCGAGCACTCCATTGTATGAAGGTTGCAATCCTGAGGTGACCTGCTTGAGTTTCACGCTCCAACTCCTGAAGACGAAGGATAAAAACAAATGGACCGACACTAGCCTCGATGGGCATCTCAAGTACCTAAAGGATGTTCTTCCCACGGGGAATCTATGTCCTACTAGTGTTGATGAGGCCAAGAAGATCGTGTGCCATCTTGATCTGTCGCATGTTAGATACCATGCATGCATCAACGATTGCATAAATTATCGGAAGGAGCACGCGAAAAAAACAAGTTGTCCAGTGTGCAATGCTTCTCGATACAAGAAGGCCGGGAAGAAATGTCCCCAGAAAGTTGTATGGTACTTACCGATCACTTCCCGTCTTCAGTGGTATTTTGTAGATCCCAAGGAAGCAAAGCTAATAAGCTGGCACGCGGAGAGGAAGGAGCCCGACGATGGAGATGATCTGAAGCTGAGACATGTCAAGGATGGAAGCCAGTGGAGGGCATTGAACAGCTTCTATCGGTATTTCAAATGTGATGCAAGGAACATCATGCTCGGAGCGTGTACCGATGGCATGAATTTGTTTGGCAACCAGAACACCAACCATAGCACATGGCCCGTATTTGTATGGATGTACAACCTCCCCCCTGGTTGTGCATGAAGTCGAAGTACATTCACATGAGCATGCTGATTCAAGGGCGGAAACAACCAGGAAATAATATTAATTTGTATCTGGGGCTACTTCAAGAGGAGTTAGACACGTTATGGAAAACATCGGCCAAGACATGGGACGCCAGCAAAGGCGAGTATTTCTACATGAGAGTCACACTGATCACGACAGTGCACGACTATCTTGGTTACGGATATGTCACAGGCCAGGTGTGCCATGGATATTGCGGATGCACGCGGTGCATGGATGATATGACGTCTAAGCATCTAACGTCGAGGAAAGATGGCTGGTCTGGGAAAATCCTGTACATGGGGCATCGAAGATGGCTCAAACAGGACAATGAAAGCACAAGTGCTCCCTGGGTCATTTTGGTAATTAATGTCAACATATCTCTGGTTGGCCTTTACATCTAGTATATTTCAGATAAGTCCAACAGTGCAGTGGCATGGACAAGAGGATGTGGAACCCCTTCAAGATGCTAAGGACAAAGGATTGGCTCAAGCTCAAAGCTCAGGACTCTACATTTTCTATTTTCAGTGATCCAAGATCACATTGAGTCTATAGGAAAGCCAATACTATTAAAAGGGGATGAGGTGTTGCTTAATGGCTTGCTTGCTCAAAATGCTTAGTGATATGCTCCAAATCCCTCAACCACTTTCTCATATCCACATATGTCCAAAACCAAAAGTCAAACTCGGCCCCACTGATTTGATCCGTCAGGCGCCACTGAGTTCAGTTGACATAGCCACTGCCAGAAACCCTAATCAATTCGCTCACACCGATGGGATCTCGGTCCCACCGAGATGGGCTTGCAAACTCTCTGTTGTTTATTGCAATATTTTCGGTCCCACCGAGAAGATGTCATCAGTCACATCGAGTTTTCCTGGCCAACTCTCTGTTTTGCTTATTACCAAATCGGTCCCACCGAGTTGTGTAATCGGTCAAACCGAGATGAAGTTTTACCCTAACCCTTGCACATCGGTCCCACCGAGTTGTGTAATCGGAGATGAAGTTTTACCCTAACCCTTGCACATCGGTCCCACCGACTTTATCATATCAGTCCCACCTAAATTACCTCATGGTCACATTATGTACTGAATTGGTCCGACCGAGTTTTCTGATTCGGTCCCACCGAGTTTGGTATATTGTGTGTAACAGTTAGATTTTGTGTGGAGGCTATATATACCCCTCGACCCTCTCCTCATTCGTGAGGGAAGCCATCAAAACGTGCCTACACTTCCACTACTCATTTTCTGAGAGAGAACCACCTACTCATGTGTTGAGGCCAAGATATTCCAATCCAACCATATGAATCTTGATCTCTAGCCTTCCCCAAGTTGCTTTCCACTCAAATCATCTTTCCACCAAATCCAATCGTATGAGAGTGAGTTTAGTGTTGGGGAGACTATCATTTGAAGCACAAGAGCAAGGAGTTCATCATCAACACACCATCTATTACCTTTTGGAGAGTGGTGTCTCCTAGATTGGTTAGGTGTCACTTGGGAGCCTCCGACAAGATTGTGGAGTTGAACCAAGGAGTTTGTAAGGGCAAGGAGATCACCTACTTCGTGAAGATTGTCGGTGTCAAAACCGGCGGATCTCGGGTAGGGGGTCCCGATCTGTGCGTCAAGGCAGATGGTAACAAGAAGTAAGGGACACAGATGTTTACCCAGGTTCGGGCCCTCTCGATGGAGGTAAAACCCTACTTCCTGCTTGATTAATATTGATGATATGGGTAGTACAATAGTAGATCTACCACGAGATCGTAGAGGCTAAACCCTAGGAGCTAGCCTATGATGGTATGAATGTAATTGTGATCGGCCTTCTAAGGACCAACCTCTCCGGTTTATATAGACACCGGAGAGGGCTAGGGTTTACATGGAGTCGGTTACAAGGAAGGAAATATAACATTCGGATCGCCAAGCTTGCCTTCCACGCCAAGGAAAGTCCTATCCGGAGACGGGCCGAAGTCTTGAGTCTTGTATCTTCACGCTTCAATAGTCCAGATGTTGTATACAGTCTGGCTGTCCGGATACCCCCTAATCCAGGACTCCCTTAGTAGCCCCTGAACCAGGCTTCAATGACGATGAGTCCGGCGCACAGTATTGTCTTCGGCATTGCAAGGCGGGTTCCTCCTCCGAATACTCCAAAGTAATCATCGAACACTCAAATCGTGTCCGGATCTGAAAAAAATGATCTTCGCATACCACCGTAGAGAGAATGATACTTCACAAATGCAATCTGCTGACAACTTTTCCTGATGACATGACACATTATTATGATCGGATGCATTATTCGAACCGTTTCCACACAACTAGCTACAACGCATATCACGCGGCGGTTTTTGTGACACGTCTTGTCAAAGCAGAGATCGTGTCCCCTTATTACGGGATTCTCATCAATACGGGTATGGGTAATCTCACCATGCCATTAATCGTGGCGCTTGGGAAACAAGCGATTCCTAACAGGCAAGTGGGGAGGCGCATCGCTTCAGGCGACTCTATAAAGGGATAAGGTTCCCCCATGTTCACCCACTTCTTCTTCCTCCTTTGCCTACTCTTGCCCCCTCGAGCTCCAGCGCCCGAGCCCAAGCATTCCCGCACAGCTAAACATGTTTGAAGCAGGAGGCAAGTGGGTGGCTTCTGCCGTCAAGGAGAAGCACATCACCGATCTTCGGGCGGCCGGATACTTGGCCGCGGACATAGCGCACCGTCTACCAGACACCGGGCAAGTCATTCCAACCCCAGGACCCCATGAGAGGGTCGTATTCATCGCCCACTTCGTCCGTGGACTGGGATTTCCACTCCATCCCTTCATCCGCGGGCTTATGTTCTACTACGGGCTAGATTTCCACGATCTAGCCCCGAATTTCGTCCTCAACATCTCGGCGTTCATCGTCGTGTGCGAGGCCTTCCTCCGCATCCGGCCTCACTTCGGCCTATGGCTGCAAACTTTCTACGTGAAGCCGAAGGTGGTAAGAGGCCAACAGGTGGAGTGCGAAGGGGCCATGGTGGGCTGAATGCCCAACGTCACATGGCTCGATGGCTCCTTTGTGGAGACCGTAAAAGGATGGCAATCGGGGTGGTTCTACATCACTGAGCCGCGCGGTGCCAACTGGGCGGCGGCCCCCGAGTTCCGATCCGGAGCCCCCATGCGGCTCACCTCCTGGGAGAGGAAGGGCCTGTCCTGGGGTGATTCCGCGGAGCTGGCCAGACTCCAAACATGCGTCAAAAGCATGAAGGACAAGAACATCAAGCTTGTCAACGTGATCCAGGTCATGCTCGTTCGCCGAATCTTGCCCTGCCAAAGGCAGGCAGTCAATCTATGGGAGTTCGTTCCCACCGAGCATCGGACGCTCCAGAGGCTCTACGGCATGACGCACAAAGGCGCATGGAAGGAGCTATTCAAGGCCTCCGAAGTGCCTCCTCCGACATCTGAAGACCGCAGGCTTCACGCCGCGTGGGCTCCTAGGCCGGTGAGTTCTAAGACTGACACCGGACCCATTACTTCCCGATATATTCACGGGAGTGCCTGAAATAGTTGTGCATATTTCCTTCAGGATTCCGTGGAGACAGCGGAGCAGGTTTACTTCCCAGCTCCGCTGCCAGAAGACCCAGCAGATGTTCTCCTGACGGAGATGCTGGTCCTGGCGCCGTTCAAGGTGCCGGAGAAGAAGGCCGAGAAGAAGGCCCCGGGGATCCGAAAGGGTCTCCGGCGTAAGGTTGTGCCAGAAGCCTCGTCCGAAGACGACGAGGCGGACTCCTCCCACAAAGGGGAGGAGGAAGAAGAAGAAGACGCCCCATCCGGAAAGGATGAGGGGTCCGGGGAGGCAGACCCGGGGGCCGGAAAAGGTCCTCGGTGCAGGGCCGTCATTCCCCTGTCGTCTGATGACGACCAGTCGGATTCCTCCCGCAGAGGCAGGGGGAATCAAGAAGAGATCCTACCTTCCCCCACCGGGGGGAGAAGAAGAGAAAAGCCGCCCAGGAGGGGAGGCTGGGGCGTCCAAGAAGGGGAAGGGGCCCCTTCCGGACTATTCCGCCACGGCTGCTCTCAGCGAGGAGGGTTGGCTACCCAGGGGAAAGCCCCTAGCGCGATCGTAAGTGTTTGCACTCTATCATGACTTCACGTCACAGTTTTTGTATTTATAATCCCGAACATATGTACAGTCCGGCCATGTATCACCCCGAGGTATCCTCCTCCGGGTCCCTAAGCAATTCGGAGATGAATTCGCTCCCGACGGCCACCACTCCTCAACCCACGGACGACGTGGAGGTGTTGTCCCAAAGGCTCCCAGAGCAGGGGGAGGTGACTCTGGAGATGCCCCGAGGCGGGGTCCCAGATGTCGGACACGCGGGGTTCAATATCCCCGCGGATCGTGTCGACGAGAGCCACGGCCAGCCGGGCTCTCAGCCGAACACAATTCCGGAACCTTCGATGGTTCTGGTCTCAGGCAGGCGACCCCTCGCTAAGGAGGGCGAGCCGTCTATATCGCGGACTTCCGTTGCGCATGAGGCGTCGGGGGTATGCGGGAAGCGCTTTGCGGCGCTTCCCTGGACAAAGGGCGCCGTACTCTTATGAGTATGGTGATTCGGAAGGTTTCGTCCGCCAAGAGCGGACTAACCGAAGCTTGCACCAGCCTCCTAACAGGCTTCGAGGTGAGTAATAAATATGTGCAAAATTACCACCCGATAGGTAGTAGCCCCTAATACTCTGTTTGGCGTTCGGAAAGAAAAGCCGAGCTGAGGGTCAATTAAAATCCGCAGGAGTCTAATCATAAGTATTGTTTTGAATAAGCAGGGTGTGCTGCTTGCTGCTGCTGCCCGTATTGCCGAGGTTGCCGGTCTGAAATGGGACCTTAAGTAGGCGCAGGGAGAGCTCGACCTCACGAAGAGGCAGCTCGAAGAGAACAAGGGTAAGTAATTCGCGTTCTTATGTATTTAAGGATAGGCAGAATTGGTGGGTCTAACAACTAAGTGTCGTGACCGTGTAACAGGGGCCCCTGCCGAAGTGGCGGCCCTGAAGAAGGCGCTGTCCGAGGCCGAAGACAAGGCGGCCTCAGAATGTAAGGAGCGCGAAAAGCAAAGTGCTAGGGTAGGTGAGGTATAGAAGGAGCTCCAGGACCTCGGCAAGAAGTGTGAGTCGGTGGAGCATGATCTGAATGTCAAAGAGGGCCGAGCTTGTGAAGGCCCTTATGAGCTTAAAAGACGCCAAGGCCGAAGCCGAGAAAGCACAGCAGGAGATGCAAGAGGCCAAGAAGATAGCAGCGGGTAAGAAGTTCTTTATTCAAAGCAAACATGTGGAGGAGGCGTTTCAATTACTTAGTCGAATTTGGAGCTCTCCAGGGGCATTCGCAGATCTGCCATGCAGCGTATCAGACGCTGCGGAGTTCTACTGTGCGTGGGAGGGAACTCAACAGAGAAGCTGTTCTGGTCCCAGTATGCTGGGGACGAACACCCGATGCCTCTGAGTGACTGAGGGAGTCCTAGATTAGGGGGTTTCTGGATGGCCGGACTATAGCCTTTGGCCGGACTCCTGGACTATGAAGATACAAGATTGAAGACTTCGTCCCGTGTCCGGATGGGACTTTCCTTCGCGTGGAAGATAAGCTTGGTGATACGGATATGTAGATCTCCTACCATTGTAGCCGACTCTGTGTAACCCTAACCCTCTTCGGTGCCTATATATACCGGAGGGTTTTAGTCTATAGGACGAAGGACAATCATACCATAGGCTAGATTCTAGGGTTTAGCCTCTCTGATCTCGTGGTAGATCTACTCTTGTACTACCCATATCATCAATATTAATCAAGCAGGAGTAGGATTTTACCTCCATCGAGAGGGCCCGAACCTGGGTAAAAACATCGTGTCCCTTGTCTCCTGTTACCATCCGCCTAGACGCACAGTTTGGGACCCCCTACCTGAGATCCGCCGGTTTTGACACCGGCATTGATGCTTTCATTGAGAGTTCCTCTGTGTCGTCATCTTTAGGCCCGATGGCTCCTCCGATCATCAACAATGACGCGGTCCATGGTGAGACTTTTCTCCCCGGACAGATCTTCGTATTCGGCGGCTTTGCACTGCGGGCCAATTCGCTTGGCCATCTGGAGCAGATTGAAAGCTACGCCCCTGGCCATCAGGCCAGATTTGGAAGTTTAAAATATACGACTGACGACCGCGGAGACTTGATCTTTGACGGGTTCGAGCCACAGCCAAGCGCGCCGCACTGTCACGATGGGCATGATCTAGTGCCCTGGGGGCCGCACCAGTGTCCGCTCTGACCCTTAGCTCTGAGCCGACTGCGTCGATCGAGGACGGGTGGCTGGACATCGCCTCGGGGGCTGTGATCTCTACGACGATTGAGTCGTACACCAACCCTGTCCTTTGCGAAGCTCGTGACTCCAAGGCGCCAGACTCCTCTCCAGACTTCGAACCTTCCGCGCCCCTGCCAATCGAATTCAATTGGGCGCCGATCATGGAGTTCACCGTCGCAGACATCTTTCGGCACTCGCCCTTTGGCGACATCCCGAATTCACTAAAGTCTCTCTCTTTATCAGGAGAGCCCTGGCCGGACTATGGTCAGGAAGGTTGGGTTGCGGACGATGAAGAAATTCAAAGCCCACCCACCACCCACTTTGTAGCCACTGTCGATGACTTAACCGACATGCTCGACTTCGACTCCGAAGACATCAATGGTATGGACAACGATGCAGGAGATGACCAAGAACCAGCACCTACAGGGCACTGGAAGGCCACCTCGTCATATGACATTTTCATGGTGGACATCCCAAAAGATGGGAATGGCGCTGGAACAACGGAGGATGACCCCTCCATGAAATGGCCTAGGCGCCGGTGTCAGCGGCGCAGCTCTAAATCCCACCACAGCAAAAACAGTGATTCCGGCACAGGAGACAATAACACCCCGGACAGTGCCGAAGACAACCCCCTCCAGCAGGATTCAATGCAGGAGGATGGAGAAGCCAGCCCTCATGAGAGAGCGGCAGGCCGGGAGGTAGAGGACGATAATTACATGCATCCCTCCGAAGATGAGGCAAGCCTCGACGATGACAAATTTGTCATGCCTGAGGATCGCGTCGAATAAGAGCGTTTCAAACGTAGGCTTATGGCCACGGCAAGCAGCCTCAAGAAAAAGCAGTAACAGCTTAGAGCTGACCAAGACTTGCTAGCCGACAGATGTGTTGAAGTCCTTGCGGTCGAAGAGTATGAACTCGAACGCCCCTCCAAGAGCTACCCAAAATGCAGGCTGCTACCCTGATTAGAGGAGGAAGCACCTAAACCTACATCACCAGCGCATGATATGGCCGACCGGCCACCTCGTGGCTGCGACAGAGAGGCCTCTCGGCCCTCCACTCAAGCCGCACCCCGGCACCGCTCAAAAAATACCAAGGCGCGGGGAAATGGGCCAGACCTGCGGGATATATTGGAGGACAAGGCAAGCCAAACAAGATCGATCTACGGATCGCGTGGGTGCCCCATGATACGTGATGATAACTTTCACGCCGGATATGGCAATTCCGGCCGGGCCGAACACAGTAGACAAAGCTCTTTGAGCTGCGTCGTGATATAGCCCAATACAGAAGCGCCGCACACCCACTATGCTTCACAGACGAAGTGATGGATCATCAAATCCCTGAGGGTTTCGAACCCGTAAACATTGAATCATACGATGGCACAATAGATCCTGCGGTCTAGATCGAGGACTACCTCCTTCATATCCACATGGCCCGCGGTGATGATCTACACGCCATCAAATACCTCCCGCTCAAGCTTAAAGGACCAGCTCGGCATTGGCTTAACAGCTTGCCAGTGGAGTCAATTGGTTGTTGGGAAGACCTGGAAGCCGCATTCCTCGACAACTTCCAGGGCACCTATGTGCGACCACCAAACGCCAGTGACCTAAGCCACATAATTCAGCAGCTAGAGGAATCGGCCAGACAATTCTGGACACGGTTCCTAACCAAGAAAAATCAAATCGTCGACTGTTCAGATTATGGGTGTCAATTTGTGCCCATGGGTATTGAAATAGGTGGGTATAGAAAGTTTTTGTGGGTATGGGTTTGGGCAGAAGGAGGTTGTACCCGCCCATACCCTACCCATTGCCATCCCTAGTCCGGATGAAAAGGCCCTTGCAGCCTTCAAACATAACATCCACGTAGAGTGGCTTGCCCGGCACCTAGGACAGGAAAAGCCGAAATCCATGGCAGCCCTCACAACACTCATGACCCGCTTTTGCGCGGGAGAGGACAGGTGGCTAGCTCATAGTAACAACATGACCAAGAGCCCTGGTAATTCGGATACCAAGGACAACAACGGCAGGTCGCGTCGCAACAAGCACAAGCGCCGCATTAACGGCGATAATGCTAAGGATACAACAGTCAATGCCGGATTCAGAGGCTCTAAACCCGGTCAGCGGAAAAAGCCATTCAAAAGGAATAATCTGGGCCCGTCCAATTTGGACCGAATACTCGATCGCTCGTGCCAGATACACGGCACCGTCGAAAAACCAACCAACCACACCAACAGGGATTGTTGGGTGTTCAAGTAGGCAGGCAAGTTAAATGCCGAAAACAATGACAAGGGGCTGCATAGCGATGACGAGGAGGAGCCCAAGCCGCCGAACAATAGAGGACAGAAGGGTTTCCCCCCACAAGTGCGGACGGTAAACATGATATATGCAACCCACATACCCAAAAGGGAGCGGAAGCGTGCACTAAGGGACGTATATGCGATGGAGCCAGTCGCCCCAAAGTTCAATCTGTGGTTCTCCTGCCCGATCACTTTTGATCGAAGGGACCACCCCACTAGCATCCGCCATGGCGGATTCGCTGCATGGGTTCTAGACCCAATCATTGATGGATTTCACCTCACCAGAGTCCTAATGGACGGCGGCAGCAGCCTGAACCTGCTTTATCAGGATACAGTGCACAAAATGGGCATCGACCCCTCAAGGATTAAACCCACAAAAACGACCTTTAAAGGCATCATACCAGGTGTAGAGGCCAACTGTACAGGCTCAGTTACACTTGAAGTGGTCTTCGGATCCCCGGATAACTTCTGAAGCAAGGAATTAATCTTCGACATAGTCACGTTCCGCAGCGGCTATCACGCACTGCTCGGACGAACTGCATTTGCAAAGTTCAATGCGGTGCCGCACTACGCATACCTCAAGCTCAAGATGCCAGGCCCTCGAAGAGTCATTACGGTCAATGGAAACACCGAACGCTCTCTTCGAACGGAGGAGCATACGGCGGCCCTTGCGGCGGAAGTAAAAAGCAGCATCTCAAGTCAATTCTCGAGTCCGGCTATTCAACGTCCGGACACCGTCAAGCGCGCCCGGAGTAACCTACAACAAGACCGCCTCGCACGTTCCGAGCACGCGTAGCAATGCGGCCCCAACCCCAGCCCTCACGAAATTGCGAAACCAGTACTACGCGTACATAATTACTCTTTGGAAATACCATGGGCATAGGGGGAGGGGCACGACCACGGCAGGCCCAGAATGCGGCTCTACCGCACCAGGGGCTCCCGATTGTGTCATTCTTTTTTTTCTCTTCTTACTTTCAGGACTACATTCTCAAGAAGCACTGTCCGGCAGTAGAATCGCCAAACACAGGATGCAACAGCCAGGGAAGCAGAAAGCTACGTCGAGTGTCCAGGTGGTCTCTATAACGAGCAGTATACTTGTTTCACATATCATCCCGCAGCTCGCTCCTGGAGGGGGACATGTCAAATAGTCCCATCCATTGCTTATCGCACTATTTGTATCGTTCTGCTTTTACCGCAGCCTTTTTGAATAAACAATACATAGCTTCTGCCTATTATTGCATTCCTTTTTTTATCTATATATGTTCACTTATGACATGTTGCATCCGTACACTTTGGTACGGCCAAATACACCAGGGGCTTAAGTACCCCAAAATATGGTGTGATAAGTCCGAACACTTTCACAAGTGCGGCACCCCGAACTTATAGCATTATATGCATCGGCTCCGAATCATGTCTTGGGTCAATAGTTGGGTTTGCCCGGCTCCCATGATTTGGTACCTTACGTTCCATTATATCGGCTAAGGTAGCGCTGGGAGAACCACTGCGATTTTGCCCATGTTGAGCTGGGTTAAGAACCTCAATGGAGAAAGCTAAAACTGACCATCATGATAGGGCGAGAGCCGGTCGCTGTTCGAGAGGTTTTCGAGTCCCTAAAGACTTATGCCGCTTAGAGCGAGGAGTCGGCTTTGTCCGGCCCGGGCGTGGATAGCGCCCGAACTCGGTCTTCCGAATACTAGGGGCTTCGCCGAAATTTAAAATTATAGAATTCTATGGCTAAGTGAGAGTGTTCAAGCATTATAGTCCGGTTGCCTCGTTCGTTGCGTTGAGCGCCTCCCTCGAAGGACCCAAGAATGGGAAAAAGAGCGCTCAAGTTTATCCCGAACACCCCAGCACTCGTCATCTCTCAAATTTAATAAACGGCCGCACAGAAGGTAATATTTTAAATTCACAAGCGTTGCTTAGGGCATATGAACAAATTTTCAGCGTACAGGATAACAAATGCGAGTTTACTCAAAAATTACATCTTTGGAGCATTCACCCGCTATAAGGCGGGCACCCTTCAGGACGCACTCATAATACATCTCGGGCTTGCGACACTCCTTGCCCGGCGGTGGTCTGTCCGTCACAAGCTTCTCAGCGTCTATCTTGCCCCAGTGCACTTTAGCACGGGCAAGGGCCCTACGGGCACCTTCGATGTAGACGGAGCGCTTGACGACTTCAATCCATGGACATGCGTCCACCAGCCGCCTCACCAGCCCGAAGTAGCTCCCAGGCATGGCTTCCTTAGGCCACAGCCAAACTATGAGGCCCTTCATGGCCTGTTCGGACACCTTATGGAGCTCGACCAGCTGCTTCAGCTGTTCGCTCAAGGGCACGGGGTGTCCGGCCTCAGCATACTGAGTCCAGAACACCTTCTCCATCGAGCTCCCCTCCTCGGCTTGGTAGAAGGCGGCAGCATCGGACACACTGCAGGGCAGATCTGCGAATGCTCCTAGAGAGCTCTGGATTCGAGTAAGTAACAACTAATTCACTTTCACGTGCCTGCTTTGCGTAAAGAATGCCTTACCCGCCGCTATCTTCTTCATCGCTCCAATTTCCTGGAGGGCTTTTTGGGCTTCGGCCTTAGCGGCTTTGGCGCTCTCAAGGGCCGAGGCGAGCTCGGACTCTTGAGTCTTTGAGTCACGCTCCAAACTCTCGTGTTTTTCCACGAGAGCCTGGAGCTCTTGCCGCACCTCCGCCACCCGCGTCTCCTGCTTCTCTCGCTCGGTGTGCTCCGCGGCCGCATTGCTTTCGGCCTTGGACACCGCTTCCTTCAGGGTCGCCACCTCGTTCGTGGCCCCTGCAATACTCACGTTATTCCTGTCATTTTTTGCAACCACATCTTTTATATACTTCCATAAGGTATTACTTACCTTCCTTGTCCTCGAGCTGCTTTTTGGCAAGGCCGAGCTCGTTCTCGGACCGCTCGAGGCTCTGCTTCAATGCATTGACCTCCGCAGTCAGTGCGGCAGAGGTCAGCAGCGCAGCCTGCATTCCCCATATTGACACACTTATGTTAGACTCCTGCGTACATCTTTTTAGATCCTCGGTTTGGATTTTCTTTCCAAACACCAAACTGAGCATCAGGGGCTACTGTCTATGCGGTAATATTTTTACATATCTTAAATACATACCTCAAAGCCTGTTAGAAGGCTGGCACAGGCTTCAGTCAGCCCGCTCTTGGCGGACTGAACTTTCTAGATCACCACACTCATAACAGTGCGGTGCTCCTCGCCGATGGAGGCGCCGTTAAGCGCCTCTAGCAAATTATCCGGTGCCTCCGGTTGGACGGAGGTCACCGGTGTCGCAGTCTTGCCCTTCTTACGAAGGGGCCGCCTGCCGAACTCCGGAACCACTAAAGGTTCCGGTGTGGAGTCTGGCCCAGGGCCGGATTTAGAGCCCTTTGGGGTTTTATCCCCCTCGCCCCTGGAGTCCGAGAGGTTGCCTTGCGGCGCCTCCTGGACCACCTCCTCCTGGCTGGGCCCCTTTTGGGACCCCACCTCGGTGTCATCCGCAGCGCGAGGAGAGGAGGCAGCCGGAAGTGAGGTGCTATTCACGTCCGACGGATCCAGGGAGCCGCTCGTTGAAGCGTCGAGCCCGTCCTTGGGCGGGCTGCAGGGTTATATTCGGCATTAAGAGATTCTATACAACAAACGAAACGCCATGAGTTATTCTGGTATCCGGACACTTACGATGTTGCCAGGGGCTTAGCCCTTGGTGGCCACTCCTCTTAGCCGTCGTTAGTGTTGGTGGATTAGTCCGGAGGAAGGGTCCTTCCCTTCTTGGACCCACCGGCCTCCCCAGTTGGGGAGGCCTTCCTTTTCTTCTCTCCCCCCACTGGGGGAGAGGCCTATTTTTCCTCCTCCTCGTCTTCGCGGGAGGAATCCTCCTCGGAGTCATCGGACGATGAGTCCGACAACACCTGGCGCCGGGAACTCCTTCGAGTTACCGTGGCCTTCTTCTTGGCCTTCTTCTCTGGCACCACGTGAGGTGCCGGAACCAGCAGCCCCGCCAATCGGGCGTCCACTGGGTCTTATGGCAAGGGAGCCGAACAGTCAACCTACCTGGACGTCTTCTGCCAATCCTGTCAAAGGCAAGGGAGTTTAGATCCCGCATAGAGTCAAACTATGGAAAACAAGAGTCCCGTAAAGGGTAAAGTAGCTTACCTCGCTGGCTTGACGCTGCGAGCTGAATCCGCGATCTTCGGTAGCGGATGCGGGAGCCTTGGTGCCCTTGAACAACACCTTCCAGGCATCTTCGTACGTAGTGTCGAAGAGCCTGCTCAATGTTTGGTGCTCTACCGGATCAAACTCCCACAGGCTGAAGGCCCATTGTTGGCACGGGAGGATCCGGCGGATGAGCATGACCTGGGCTATGTTGACAAGCTTGAGATTCTTGTTCACCAGGTTTTGGATGCAGGTCTGGAGTCCGGTCAGCTGTGTAGGGAAGCCAGATCGGAATTCAGGGGCCGCCACCCATTTAGGGTCACGCGGCTCAGTGATGTAGAACCACCCCGATTGCCACCCCTTTATGGTCTCCACGAAGGAGCCCTCGAGCCATAGGATGTTGGCCATCTTGCCCACCATGGCACCTCCACACTCCACTTGGCGGCCGCCCACTACCTTCGGCTTGACATTGAAGGTCTTCAGCCATAAGCCGAATTGGGGCTGGATGCAGAGGAAGGCCTCGCACACGATGATGAATGCCGAGATGTTGAGGATGAAATTCGGGGCCAGATCATGGAAATCCAGGCCGTAGTAGAACATGAGCCCCCGGACAAATGGGTGAAGTGGAAAACCTAGTCCATGGAGGAAGTGGGTGAGGAATACCACCCTCTCATGGGGCCTGGGGGTGGGGATAATCTGCCCCTTGTCGGGAAGCCGATGCGCGATGTCGCTGGACAAGTACCCGTCCTTCCGCAGCTTTTTAATGTGCCCCTCCGTGACGGAGGAGACCATCCACTTGCCTCCCGCTCCGGACATGGCTGGGGAAGGTTGAGGCGAGATGTGCGGACTTGGGCGCTGGAGCTCGAGTGCGCGGAAATGGATGAGCAAAGGAGGAAGAAGGCGCAGGTAAAAAGGTGGATCCTTATCCCCTTATATGAACGGACGAAGCTATGCATCCCCACCAGCCTGGTAAAACTTGCTTATCTCCCAAGCATCATAATCAATGGCGCAGTTGGGTTACCCACGCCCATATTGATGAGAATCCCGGAATAAAGGGACACGATCTCTGCTTTGACAAGACGTGCCAAGGAAACCGCCTCGCTAAACACGCTGAGGTGGGACAGTAAAAACGATTCGAATAAAGGCTTGGCCGTGGTGTGATGTCACGCCACGGAATACGTTGGCAGATTGAATTTGTGTAAATATTATTCTCTCTACGATGGTATGTGGAACTTATTTTGCAGAGCCGGACACTATCCTTGTGTTTAAAATCTTCTATGAAGTATTCGGAGCCGGACACCCGCCTTGCAATGCCGAAGACAATATGCGCGCCGGACTCGTCGTCAATTAAGCCTGGTTCAGGGGCTACTGAGGGAGTCCTGGATTAGGGGGTGTCCGGATGGCCGGACTCCTGGACTATGAAGATACAAGATTGAACACTTCATCCCGTGTCCGGATGGGACTTTCCTTGGCATGGAAGGCAAGCTTGGCGATACGGATATGTAGATCTCCTACCATTGTAACCGACTCTGTGTAACCCTAACCCTCTTCGGTGCCTATATAAACCGGAGGGTTTTAGTCCGTAGGACGAAGGACAATCATACCATAGGCTAGCTTCTAGGGTTTAGCCTCTCTGATCTCGTGGTAGATCTACTCTTGTACTACCCATATCATCAATATTAATCAAGCAGGAGTAGGGTTTTACCTCCATCGAGAGGGCCCAAACCTGGGTAAAAACATCGTGTCCCTTGTCTCCTGTTACCATCTGCCCAGACGCATAGTTCGGGACCCCCTACCCGAGATCCTCCGGTTTTGACACCGATAGTGACCAACTGAAGCAGTTGGTCGAACTCCACAGGGCGGCCGAACTGGCTATGAAAGGGTTCATAGTCCGGATGTGGCCTCGTGAGCTCGTGCCCAGTAGCTACTTCGGCCTGATCAAGCAGATGGTGGATGCCTGCCCGCGGCTTGAGGTGATCAAGCGATCCGTGTGCATCGAGGGTAACTATCGGGCCCTTGCCTGTGTCAAAGTGCATTGGGGCAAGATGGCTGCGGAGAAGCTCGTCAAGGATGTACCGTCGGTGGGCAAGGCGCATCGCCATCCCGAGCTGTACTATGATGGCGTTATGAAGGGTGCTCGTCTCGTGGCTGACGAATGTACCAAGGACACCATTTTTGAATGAATTTGCTTCTGTCATGGTTGTATTTTAAGGACGAAGTTACTTGCGCTATGTAGCACTTTTGTTATTTAAAATATTACCTTGTGTGCGGTTGTTTATAAAATCCTGAAAGTAGGCCAGTCGTCGGCTTCCGCCCCCACGTGACTAGCACTGGGGTGTTCGTGGAAAACCCGGACACTCTTTATCCCAATGTTTGGTCCCTCAAGGAGGTGTCCAGCGCAGCGAACGAGGCAATCGGACTATGCAGCTTTATAACTTTCACTTAGCCATAGAAGTCTACAATTTTAAATTTCGGCGAAGCCCCTAGAATCCGGAAGGCCGAATTGGGGCGCTATATACGCCTTGATCGGACAAAGCCGATCTATCGCCTAAAGTGGAAATCTTTAAGGATTTTATTACCTCTCGAACAGCAACCAGCTCTTGCCACATCATGCCGGTCAGTTTTCGGCTTTCTCTACTGAGGTGCTCGTCCGGAAGAACCGGGACACAATCGCAGTAGTTCTCCCTGCGCTACCTTAGCCGATATAACGGAACGTAAGGAACCAAAACAAGGGAGCCGGGCTATCCCAACTATAGACCCAAGACATGATTCGGAGCTGATGCATATAGTGCTATAAGTTCGGGGTGCCGCACTATTGAAAGTGTTCTGACTTTTAGTTGCCATATTACGGGGCGTCATAAGAAGCCCCTGGCAAACTGGTCGTACCAAGGTGTACAGATGCAATACCAAATAAACATTTATAAGAGAAAAATACTCAAATAGGGATAATAAGCTGACGCTATATACAATCTCCATTTGACGAAAAATACGTTTAAGCGTATGTTTACAATGGATGCATTAGGCAGAGATAAAATAGGACTATTTGACATGTCCTATCCAGGGGCAAGCCGTGTGCAGATAAATGAAGCAGGTATAATGATCATAAATAGATTCCACCTGGGTATTTCCTTCTGCGCACAACGTCTGTTGCCTCCTTGGGTGTCTCTTCCATATGAGTCCGGCGATTCGGCTCTTCTGACGATGCTGCACTAACACGGTGTCCTGAAAGGTAAAAAGTGGAAGAGTATGAAGGTATTTAGCAGTTACCCGCATTATCGACTGAGTCGCTGATGCACCTCCGCCTATGCCCAAGGTATCTAGAGTGCGTAATTATGTACGAGTGGCACGAATGCTACTTTGGAGGGGCTTGAGCGGAGGCCGGACTGCTAATCATGATCTTGACATTCGTGTTGGTCCTGTTGCGGGGTGCTCCGGACTCATTTGATAGTGCTCGAAGTTGTCGCCGGATTGGTTTGTCGGAGGAGGCTGCATTGTACTTCTGCCGTGAGGGCTGCCATATGCTCTTCTATTCGAAGGGAGCGGTCCGTATTTCCGTTGACAGTGATGACCCCGCGCGGTCCCGGCATCTTGAGCTTGAGATATGCATAGTGCGGCACCGCATTGAATCTTGAGAATGCGGTTCGCCCGAGCAGTGCGTGGTAGGCACTGCGGAAAGGGACGATGTCGAAGATCAGCTCTTCGCTCCTGAAGTTGTCTGGGGATCCGAAGACCACTTCCAATGTTATAGAACCCGTGCAGCGGGCCTCTACTCCAGGAATAACACCTTTAAAGGTGGTTTTGGTGGGCTTGATCCTTGAAGGATCAATGCCCATCTTGCGCACTGTGTCCTAATAAAGCAGGTTCAGGCTGTTGCCGCCATCCATGAGGACACGCGTGAGGTGGAATCCGTCGATGATTGGGTCTAAGACCAAAGCGGCTGAACTGCCATGACGGATGCTGGTAGGGTGATCCCTACGGTCAAAGGTGATCGGACAAGCTGACCATGGGTTGAATTTGGGGGCAATTGGCTCCATCGCATAGATGTGCCGTAGTGCCCGCTTCCATTCCCGCTTGGGGATGTGGGTAGTGTAGATCATATTGACCATTTTCACCTGGGGGGGAAATTTCTTCTGCCCCCTGTATTCGGATGCCGGGGCTCATCGTCATCATCGCTGTGCAGCCCCTTGTCCTTGTTTTCGGTGTTTATCTTGCCGGCCTGTTTGAACACCCAGCAGTCTCTATTGGTGTGGTTGGCTGGTTTGTCCGGTGTGCCATGAATTTGGCACGAGCGCTCTAGTATGTGGTCCAGACTGGACGGTCCCTGATTATTTCTTTTGAACGGCTTTTTCCGCTGTCCAGATTTAGGTCCGCTGAATCCGGCATTGACTGTCGTGTCTTCCGTGCTGTCGCTGTTGTTCTATCTCTTATGTCTGTTGCGCCGTGGCTTGCCGTTAGCATCGCGGCCGTCCGGAGTGCCGGAATGTGGTGTGGTGCCTCTACGAGCTAACCAGCTATCCTCACCCGCACAAAAACGGGTCATTAGGGTTGTGAGAGCTGCCATAGACTTGGGTTTTTCCTGGCCGAGGTGTCGAGCGAGCCACTCGTCACGGATATTATGCTTAAAAGCCGCCATGGCTTCGGCGTCCGGAGAGTCGACTATTTGGTTGTTTTTAGTGAGGAACCTAGTCCAGAATTTCCGGGCTGACTCTCCGGGCTGTTGAGTAATGTGGCTCAGGTCATCAGCGTCTGGTGGTCGCACATATGTGCCCTGGAAGTTGTCAAGGAATGCGTCTTCCAGGTTTTCCCAACTGCCAATGGAATTTGTTGGCAGGCTATTTAACCAGTGCCGGGCTGGTCCTTTGAGCTTAAGGGGGAGATACTTGATGGCGTGTAGATCATCTCCGCGGGCCATGTGAATGTGGAGAAGGAAGTCTTCGATCCATACTGCGGGGTCTGTTGTGCCATCGTATGATTCGATGTTTACGGGTTTGAACCCTTCTGGGAATTCATGATCCAATACTTCGTCAGTGAAGCAGAGGGGGTGTGCGGCGCCTCTGTGCTGGGCTATGTGGCTACGCAGGTCGGATTGGTCTGGGTTGCTATGTTTGGCCCGGCCGGATTTGTTGATGATGTATCCGGCATGACAGTCATCGTCGCGCGCTAGGGCGCGCCCCCTCGATCCGTAGATCGATCTTCGCTGTCCTGCTTTATTGTCCAGAATATCTTGCAGGTCGTGCCTGTTGCCCTGAGCCGTAGTGTATCGGCGTGGGGGTGCGGGCTGGTATCCAGGCTGGTATCCCATTTTGTCCCGGCCACGGGGTGGCCGGTCAGCCGTTTGGCGTTCGAGTCCATGTTCCTCTGCTGCCAGGACTTCAATCCATCTATCTGTGAGCAGGTCTTGATCAGCTTGTAGTTGCTGATGCTTCTTCTTCAGGCTCCTTGCAGTGGCTATAAGCCTACGCTTGAAGCGCTCCTGCTCCACGGGATCCTCAGGTACGCCGAACTCGTCGTCGCCGAGGCTGATCTCGTCTTCGGAGGGGGCATGTAGTTGTCCCCCTCCGGGTATGCGTCTGTCGCCTGTTCTTCTGGGATGGCCTGCTCATCTTCCTATTCGGCTTGCTCAAAGGCGGGCTGATCGGGGTCATATTCTTCTTTGGCGCCATCCGGATTATTTTCGCCTCTGGGGTCGGCGTTGCTGTGGCGGGGCTTGGAGCGGCGCAGATGCCGCCCATTCTTTGATTTTCTTCCCAAGGGGTAGTCCTCCATTGCCTCGTCGCCATTAGTTTCCTTCGGAGTGTCCACCATATATATATATATCATATGAGGAGGTGGCCGCCCACCGCCCAGTGAGCGGTGGCTCCTGTGATTCTCCTACATCATCGTCCATACCGTCGATGTCTTCGGAGTCGAAGTCAAGCACGTCGGTTAGATCATCGATCATGGCAATGAAGTGGGTGGTGGGTGGGAAACGAATTCCTTCCTTGTCTGCTTCCCACTCGAGTCGGACGTAGTTCAGCCCGGAGTCTCCTAACAAGGAGAGAGACTTCAATAAGTCCAGCATGTCGCCAAAGGGCGAGTGCTGAAAAACGTCCGCCGCGGTGAACTCCGTCACCGGAGCCCAACCAGGATCGGCGGGCTCGGGGGCGTGCGGACTGGAACCTGCGTTCGGATATGAATTCGGGGGTCCGAAGTCACAGGTTCCCTCAGAGGTGAAACCTGTGTTCGGATCCATTGCCGATGAAGGTACGGCCTGCAGGGCGGGGTCCAACCCTCCGTCCTTAGGCGAAGCAACATGTCCCGGATTTATATCCGAGGCTTCTGCTGGGATGATATCCCGAGTGACGTTTGACAGCAGGTCTAAGCCATGCTCATCGCGACTGTTCAGCGCTTCTGGCGCTGGCCTGAATCCGTCGAAGATCAAGTCTCCGCGGATATTCGCCGTGTAGTTCAGGTTTCTGAACCTTATTTGATGGCCGGGGGCATAGCTATCGATCTGCTCTAAGTGGCCAAGCAAATTGGCCCGCAGCGCGAAGCCGCCGAACACGAAGATTTGTCCGGGGAGGAAAGTCTCACCCTGGACCGCATCGTTAATGACGATTTAAGGAGCCATCAAGCCTGATGGCAATGTCACAGAGGGAACTCTCAATGAAAGCACCAATGTCGGTGTCAAAACCGGTGGATCTCAGGTAGGGGGTCCCGATATGTGCGTCAAGGCTGATGGTAACAAGAAGTAAGGGACACAGATGTTTACCCAGGTTCGGGCCCTCTCGATGGAGGTAAAACCCTACTTCCTGCTTGATTAATATTGATGATATGGGTAGTACAAGAGTAGATATACCACGAGATCGCAGAGGCTAAACCCTAGGAGCTAGCCTATGATGGTATGGATGTAATTGTGATCGGCCTTCTAAGGACCAATCTCTCCGGTTTATATAGACACTGGAGAGGGCTAGGGTTTACATGGAGTCGGTTACAAGGAAGGTAATATAACATCTGGATCGCCAAGTTTGCCTTCCACGCCAAGGAAAGTCCCATCCGGACATGGGCCGAAGTCTTGAGTGTTGTATCTTCACGCTTCAGTAGTCCGGACATTGTACACAGTCCGGCTGTCCGGATACCCCCCTAATCTAGGACTCCCTCAAAGATCTACCCTAGTAAGGCAAGTCCTTCGTGGGCGATGGCCATGGTGGGATAGACAAGGTTGCTTCTTCGTGGAGCCTTCATGGGTGGAGCCCTCCGTGGACTCGCGCAACCGTTACCCTTCGTGGGTTGAAGTCTCCATCGACGTGGATGTACGATAGCACCACCTATCGGAACCACGCCAAAAACATTCGTGTCTCCAATTGGATTTGCACATTCCAATCCCATCCCTTTACTTTCTTGCAAGTTGCATGCTTTACTTTTCGCTGCCCATATACTCTTTGCATGCTTGCTTGATATGTATTGTGAATGGTTAAACTTGTGCTCAAACTCCACCTAAACTTGAAAAACTTAAAAACTGCCAACCTTGTGTGTTAAGGGTCTATTCACCCCCCTCTAGACACCTCTTCTCGATCCTTTCAGACGACCCGTGGAGAAACCATGGAGATCTATTCAATGGTCAGCTGAGCATCAAGGACTTCCACGTAAGCGGAGCGGCACCAAAATTGATGAACTGTTGAAAAACTAGAAGGAGTGCCCCGCGTCGGGAAAGACGATGAAAAAGGCGCCGAAGCCGCTGCTGAAGGTATGGAAGACGAGGTGTGTGTTCTGGGACTTGGAGTACTGGCACAAACTCGATACACCACATTGCGTTTATCAAATGCATATCTATAAGAATGTCCTTGAGAGCTTGCTCGCGACACTGATGAAATGCCGGATAAGACCAAGGATGGGCCGAAGGCAAGAAAAGACTTGCAAGATTTGAATATCGGGGAAGATCTGCACATGCCGCCCCGTAAAAAGTCAGACGAGACAGAGACGGAGACAGAGGTGCGGGAGAAGAAGGGCAAGAAAAGAACGAAAGAGGATTATTGCCCCCCTTCTTGCTTCACCTTAAGTCAGGCTGAGATCGATCAATTCTTTAAGTGCCTTACCGGAGTCAAAGTTAGTTCCGGTTACCGTGGAAAGATAAGCAGATATCTAGACACGGCCAAGAAAAGGTTCAGCGGGATGAAGTCCCATGACTGTCATGTGATGATGACGCAGATACTACCTGTTGCCCTCAGAGGGATAATGGACAAGCACATCTGTGACACGCTTATTGGTCTCTGCAACTTTTTCGACATCATCTCTCGAAAGTCGATCAGTGTGAAGTAGCTCCAAAAGCTACAGTAAGAGATTGTTGTGATACTGAATGAGCTTGAGATGTACTTCTCGCCCGCGTTCTTTGATGTGATGGTGCATCTGTGTGTCCATATTGTGGACGACATAATAAACCTGGAGCCATCATTCCTGCACAACATGATGTCATTTGAGAGGATGAATGGGATCATCAAAGGATTCATTTGTAAGATGTCCCGTCAAGATGGAAGCATCGTCTAGGGCTATCTGAAACAAGAGTGCATCCCTTTCTGGAAGAATTTTCTATATGGCGCAAACCAGCCGCCTGGTGTTAGTGTTGGTTTTCCCATTAACAAGCACGATGGTAGGCTCGGAGGAGAAGGTCACTCCAACGGTCACAGGGAACTGCACGTGTCATACTCAGATCGATGCAATGACTTTGACAGAGCAAACTTGGTAGTGCTACAACACCTAGATGAGGTAGATCCTTTCGTGGCACTGCACAAAGAAATTATAGCAAAGAAGTATCGTGACCGGGGGGTATGGAGGACGGACGCCGAAGTTACTAGAGAGCACAACTCCACTATCCTGCATTGGTTCAAAGAACATATTATTGCTAATCCCCCGGAGGAGGGCTCTAAGGACGGATTGCTCATATACGCCTTAGCACATGGCCCCTCGCCCAACCTCGTAACCTATCAGGCATACGATATCAATGCATACACGTTTTACACGGAGGCCAAAGATATGGACAGTGATGATTAAAACTCAGGGTGACAATGGAATGCATGACCGGCAGCGACAACTGCGCAACTGGAAGATTTGACGGAAGGGTCGAGAAGATCTGGGATCTTGACTACTCTGTACTACACAACACAATGATGTTCTGTGTTAGATGGGCTAAGAATGTCGAAAGAGAAAACTGGAATTTCATTATCATGACTATACCCGACACTAAGAGCGCTACCGTGAACGCTATCGCAAAAACGAGCCATGGGTACAGGCTAAGCACGTGACACAATGCTTCTTCATAACCGACTCACGCAATCCCAGTCGTGTTGTGATGAGGAGAGGCAAAAGGAACATCATTGGAATGGATGGAGTCGCCAACGAGGAAGACTATGATCAGTACGACAACCCAATGAGGGAAGATGACGATGATGATGAAGTATACGTCAAAAGAAGAATCAATACTACATTACCTAAGAAAAATCGTACTCCATGGAAAAGGCAAAGTCACAATGAGGGGCTCAATTATTCTTCAACGAACTATAAGGGAAAGAAGCCGATTAAAAACGAAAACGTCAACATTGAGGAACTGTATGTTATTGGTCAAATGATGTAATATATATGTTCCTATTTTGTATACACACTTAACCATTATTATGCATGGGTCCAATGATGTAATATATATGTTCTTATTTTTTATACATATTTAACCATCAAATGATGCAATATATATCGCCTTCCCTTCGTTCACTGCTCTCCGAAAAAAAGAAAAGTGAGAGAAAATAAATGAAAAGAAAATAGAAGGAAACAAATAGAAAAACTGCTATATAGGTACTGGTTATAGGAGCAGTGCTTTTGTGAGAAATGAGCTACAACTAGTCAAGATAGCAGTAGAGGTTTCTACACAAAACCGCTATAGCTACCTGGAGTAGCTATAGCGTGTTTTGTCTAAACGCGCTACTGCTATGCCCACTTAACCCCCAAAATCCCCACTCCTCTCTTCATCCCCCCTCTTTTACCCCGTCACGCCGCCGGAGCCCTGCCCTCGCCGCGCCCCTGCGCTCGCCCCCGACCCTGACCCCAACCGACCCCGGCGCCGGCCCCGACGCTCGCCCACGGCCCCGGGCCCGACCTCGACCCCGGCTCTGGCCTTGATATGTCTCCATCGTATCTATAATTTATGATTGTTCCATGCCAATATTATTCAACTTTCATATACTTTTGGCAACTTTTTATACTATTTTTTGGGACTAAGATATTGATCCAGTGCCCAGTGCCAGTTCCTGTTTGTTGCATGTTTTATGTTTCACAGAAACCCAATATCAAACGGAATCCAAATGGGATGAAAATGGATGGAGAATTATTTTGGAATATTTGGGATTTTTCAGAGGAAGAATCAACGCGAAATAGTGCCCGAGGTGGCCAGGAGATAGGGGGCACGCCCACCCCCTGGGCGCGCCTGGCACTCTCCTAGGCCACCCGTAAGGCGGTTGACGCTCTTCTTTTGTCACAAGAAAGCTAATTTTACGAGAAAAATCTAGGCGAAAGATTCACCCCAATCGGAGTTTCGTATCTCCGGATATAAAAGAAACGGTGAAGGGGCAGAATCTGAGAACGCAGAAACAAAGAGATATATCCAATCTCGGAGGGGCTCTCGCCCCTCCCAAGCCATGGGAGCCAAGGACCAGAGGGGAAACCCTTGTCCCATCTAGGGAGAAGGTCAAGGAAGAAGAAGAAGAAGGGGGACTCTCTCCCCTTTGCTTCCGGTGGCGCCAAAACACCGCCGGGGGCCACCATCATCACCGCGATCTTCACCAACACCTTTGTCATCTTCACCAACATCTCCATCACCTCCCCCCCTCTATCTACAGCGGTCCACTCTCCCACAACCCGCTGTACCCTCCACTTGAACATGGTGCTTTATGCTTCATATTATTTTCCAATTATGTGTTGCCATCCTATGATGTCTGAGTAGATTTTCATTGTCCTATTGTTGGTTGATGAATTGCTATGATTGATTTAATTTGCTTGTGGTTATGTTTCTGTCCTTTGGTTCCCATCATATGAGCGCGCGCGTGGATCACACCATAGGGTTAGTTGTATGTTGATAGGACAATGTATTGGAGGGCTAGAGTGACAGAAGCTTCAACCTAGCATAGAAATTGATGCATACGGGATTGAAGGGGGACCAATATATCTTAATGCTATGGTTGGGTTTTACCTTAATGGACGTTAGTAGTTGCGGAAGCTTGCTAATAGTTCCAATCATAAGTGCATAGAATTCCAAGTGAGGGATGACATGCTAGCAGTGGCCTCTCTCACATAAAACTTGCTATCGGTCTAGCAAAGTAGTCAATTGCTCAGGGACAATTTCACAATTTCTACCACCACCTTTCCACACTCGCTATATTTACTTTATCGCATCTTTATCTAAACATCCCCTACTTTTTATTTACGTGTTCTTTATAATCTTGCAAACCTATCCTATCACACCTACAAAGTACTTCTAGTTTCATACTTGTTCTAGGTAAAGAGAACGTCAAGCATGTGTAGAGTCGTATCAGTGGCCCATAGGACTTGAGAGAGTATTTGTTCTACCTTTAGCTCCTCGTTGGGTTCGACACTCTTACTTATCGAAAGAGGCTACAAGTATCCCGTATACTTGCGGGTTATCAATACCTTTTTCTGGCGGCGTTGCCGGGGAGTCATAGCGTGGGGTGAATATTCTCGTGTGTGCTTGTTTGCTTTATCACTAAGTAATTTTTATTTGTTGGTCTAAGTTGTTCTCTATCTTTTGTTATGGATATGGAACACGAAATACGAAAACTTAGGTGTACTTGCTACTCATGGAGATGGGGTAAGTCCTAAAACCCTCGATTCTCATTATGTGAAAGATATTATGTACTACTTTGATAATCCTGAGAAAACCCCATTCAACTCTATAATGGGAGACACGTTGAATCAATGTGAATACTTTAGGGATTATCGCTGTATACAAAAAGGGAAACTATTATGGGATCAAATTAATGTGTTGCGTTGGTATGCTCGGGATCTATGCTTGAGATATGATATTACTTGTTGCTCTAGGATGAAGGCTCCACACCTTCCCTTTTCATGCAAATTTATTGATAATGAAACCTTAGGTTCTTATGCTAATGGTATATATGATTACTATGATGTTGAACAAATTGAAGAATTTATTGCTTTTAAGGCTACTTATGAAATTGAATCTTTGTTTGAAAAGTATGAAGATTTTGATGATGATGTTTATAGGCCTGAAAATCTTGCTATACTTAGATATTGCTATGAAAATTATGAATACAATTACAATATTAATGCATTTATTGAGAAAGTCTCCGCTGTCCAAGAAGAGACTAATATTTTGCAGGAAGCTATGGAAGAAGAAATTGATGAAACTGTGAGCTCATTGGATGAAAAAGATGATGAGGAGAGCGAAGAACAAAAGGAGGAAGAGCGGATTGATCACCCGTGCCCACCTCCTAATGAGAGTAACTCTTCAACTCATACATTGTTTAATTCCCCTTCGTGTTTACCGAAGGATGATTGCTATGAAGATTGCTATGATCCCGTTGATTCTCTTGAAATATCCCTTTTCCATGATGCTTGCTATGCTTGTGGCCAAGATGCCAATATGAATTATCCTTATGGAGATTAACTTGCTATAGTTCCTTATGTTAAACATGAAATTGTTGCTATTGCACCCACGCATGATAGTCCCATTATCATTTCGAATTCTCCCGACTACACTATATCGGAGAAGTTTGCGCTTAGTAAGGATTATATTGATGGGTTGCCTTTTACCATGGCACATGATGATTTTGATAGATATAATATGCATGTGCTTGCTGCTCCTACTTGCAATTATTATGAGAGAGGAACTATATCTCCGCCTCTTTATGTTTCCAATATGATAGAATTGCAAGAAACTGCTTATACTATGCATTGGCCTTTACTTTGTGTGCATGAATTGTTCTTTTATGACATGCCGATGCATAGGAAGAGAGTTAGACTTCTTTGTTGCATGATATATGTTACTTTGTGCTCACTACTAAATCACAAATCATTGTTAATTAAAATTGGCTTTGATATACCTTGGGATCCGGGTGGATCCATTACTTGAGCAGTAAATGCCTAGCTTAATGGCTTTAAAGAAAGCGCTGCCAGGAAGACAACCTAGAAGTTTTAGAGAGTCATTTATTTCTGTTGAGTTCTTTTATATTGTTTAAAAAAAATAAAAAATAAAGAGGGGAACCTAAAAACTTTTCAAAAATGAAAGTGAAAGTAAGAGAGACAAGCATTGTTGAAGTGGGAGAGCTCCTTGAACTTTTGTTCGTGCTCACCAAAATTTTGTGAGTCTTAATTAAAGAAACTTCTCATCAGAAATAATTATACCCTTGTACAATTCCATTGTATTATAAAAATAATGTGCCAAGGTTTGCCTTTAGGATGTTTACAATGCTTGTTGGTTTGTACGGTGCAGGACAGAAACTTTGGCTCTAGTGCGCGATTTTACATTTTTAGCTGGAATGTCAAACGGTTCTGATTCCTTTTGAACTATATTGATGTACAACTTTTTTATTTTACCTAATTTTTGTAGCATTTTTGGGGTACCAGAAGTATGGTGAATGTTCAGATTGCTACAGACTGTTCTGTTTTTGACAGATTCTGTTTTTGATGCATAGTTTGCTTGTTTTGATGAATCTATCAATTTATATCAGTGGATTAAGCCATGGAAAATTTATATTACAGTAGACACAATGCAAAAAGAAAATATGAATTTGTTTGCAACAGTACTTAGAGTAGTGATTTGCTTTGTTATTACTAATGGATCTTACCGAGTTTTCTGTTGAAGTTTTGTGTGGATGAAGAATCTAATCGAGGATGTCTCGATATAAGGAAAAGCAAGAGAGACAAGAGCTCAAGCTTGGGGATTCCCGAGGCACCCCAAGTAAATATTCAAGGAGACTCAAGTGTCTAAGCTTGGGGACGCCCCGGAAGGCATCCCCTCTTTCTTCAACAAGTATCGGTATGTTTTCGATGCGTTTCGTTCATGCGATATGTGCGAATCTTGGAGCGTCTTTTGCATTTAGTTTTCATTTTTCTTTTATGCACCATGCTGGTATGAGATAGTCCTTGGTTGATTTATAGAATGCTCATTGCACCTCACTTAACTTTTTTGAGTATAGCTTTATAGAATGCTTCACGTGCTTCACTTATATCATTTGAAGTTTGGATTGCCTATTTCTCTTCACATAGGAAACCGCCATTTGTAGAATGCTCTTTTGCTTCACTTATATTTGTTAGAGCATGGGCATATCTTTTGTAGAAATAATTAAACTCTCTTGCTTCACTTATATTTATTTAGAGAGATGACAGGAATTGGTCAATCACATGGTTAGTCATAAAATATGATTAGTCATAAATCCTACATAAACTTGTAGATCGCTAAATATGATATGTTTGATTCCTTGCAATAGTTTTGCGATATAAAGATGGTGATATTAGGGTCATGATAGTGGGTGGTTGTGGATTGTAGAGACACTTGTGTTGAGGTTTGCATGTCCCGTAGCATGCACGTATGGTAACCGTTGTGTGACAAATTTGAAGCCTGGGGTGTTTCTTTGTTTGTCTTCCTTATGAGTGGCGGTCGGGGAAGAGCGATGGTCTTTTCCTACCAATCTATCCCCCTAGGGGCATGCGTAGTAGTACTTTGCTTCAAGGGCTAATAAACTTTTGCAATAAGTATATGAGTTCTTTATGACTAATGTGAGTCCATGGATTATATGCACTTTTACCTTTCCATCATTGCTAGCCTCTTCGGTACCATGCATTGCCCTTTCTCACCTCGAGAGTTGGTGCAAACTTTGCTGGTGCATCCAAACCCCATGATATGATATGCTCTATCACACATAAGCCTCCTTATATCTTCCTCAAAACAGCCACCATACCTACCTATCATGGAATTTCCATAGCCATTCCGAGATATATTGCCATGCAATTTCCATCATCATCATATACATGACTTGAGCATTCATGATACGCTCTATCACACATAAGCCTCCTTATATCTTCCTCAAAACAGCCACCATACCTACCTATCATGGATTTTCCATAGCCATTCCGAGATATATTGCCATGCAATTTCCATCATCATCATATACATGACTTGAGCATTCATTGTCATATTGCTTTACATGATCGTAAGATAGCTAGCATGATGTTTTCATGGATTGTCCTTTTTTTGATGTCATTGCTACGCTAGATCATTGCACATTCTGGTACACCGCCGGAAGCATTCATATAGAGTCATATCTTTGTTCCAGTATCGAGTTGTAATATTGAATTGTAAGTAAATAAAAGTGTGATGATCATCATTATAGAGCATTGCCCCATAAAAAGAAGAAAAAGAAAAAAAAAAGAAAAAAGGGGAAAGGCCAAATAAGCCTAAATAAAAAAGGGGGCCAAAGAAGCCCACCCAAAAAAGGAAAAAGAAGAAAAAAAGAAAAAGAAGAAAAAAAGAAAAAGAAAAGGGGCAATGTTACTATCCTTTTTCCACACTTGTGCTTCAAAGTAACACCATGTTCTTCATATAGAGAGTCTCCTATGTTGTCACTTTCACATACTAGTGGGAATTTTTCATTATAGGACTTGGCTTGTATATTCCAATGATGGGCTTCCTCAAATGCCCTAGGTCTTCATGAGCAAGCAAGTTGGATGCACACCCACTTAGTTTTCATTTTGAGCTTTCATATACTTATAGCTCTTACTGCATCCGTTGCATGGCAATCCCTACTCCTCGCATTGACATCAATTGATGGGCATCTCCATAGCCCGTTGATTAGCCGCGTCGATGTGAGACTTTCTCCCTTTTTTGTCTTCTCCATATAAACCTCCACCATCATATTCTATTCCACCTATAGTGCTATATCCATGGCTTGCGCTCATGTATTGCGTGAGGGTTGAAAAAGCTGAAGCGCGTTAAAAAGTATGAACCAATTGCTCGGCTTTCATCGGGGTTGTGCATGATGGGGGCATTTTGTGTGACGAAAATGAAGCATGGCCAAACTATATGATTTTGTAGGGATAAGCTTGCTTTGGCCTTGTTGTTTTGAAAAGACATGATTGCTTTATTGGTATGCTCGAAGTATTATTGTTTTTATGTCAAATGATAGACTATTGCTTTGAATCACTCGTGTCTTAATATTCATGCCATGATTAGACATATGATCAAGATTATGCTAGGTAGCATTCCACATCAAAAATTATCTTTTTTATCATTTACCTACTCGAGGACGAGCAGGAATTAAACTTGGGGATGCTGATACGTCTCCATCGTATCTATAATTTTTTATTGTTCCATGCCAATATTATTCAACTTTCATATACTTTTGGCAACTTTTTATACTATTGTTGGGACTAACATATTGATCCAGTGCCCAGTGCCAGTTCCTGTTTGTTGCATGTTTTATGTTTCGCAGAAACCCAATATCAAACAGAATCCAAATGGGATAAAAACGAACGGAGAATTATTTTGGAATATTTGGAATTTTCCGGAGGAAGAATCAACACGAAACGGTGCCCGAGGTGGCCAGGAGATAGGGGGGCGCGCACACCCCCCTGGGCGCGCCTGTGTGGCACCCCGGCTCAGAGAAAACCGGAACGCCCCGTATTCCAGCCCAGAGATCGAGGAGAAGTCTTCTGGAATAGGGCACTGCTTAGCATAGAACAAACCAGCTCTTTATTATTACACAAATATGAATACAAGGTTGCCGATATTACAATGAATAACATCGGTACGGCGACACTACGCCATCCTCGGTTGCTCTATGCAACTAGCAGAACAACTCGAAGCAGTGGAATAACTCTAGCAGCGGAATAACTCTAGCAGCGGAACAACGGCGACGGTGGTGAACTCCACTCCGCAGGGACTCTGGCTGGAACGCTTATCCTAGCTCACACGAACGGAAACCACGACATGCAAGCAATCAAATCCGGAATGACCTGCAAACTAGCATGACACGCCAGGTCAGTACATTGAATGTACTTGCAAGCTCAGAAAAACCAGAAGCATTCAAGACAGATAACAGCATGGCAATTACAGGTTAAACATGAATTAACATGATAACATCAGCATAACATGGCATGACCAACCTAAACATGATACAACTATCTCAACAAGAACATATTAATCCGACAATACTAGCATGCAACATGAAACCACTATATGCACCACTTATACTGCTCGGGCTACGTTGTAACCAACTTATGCATCACTTACCGACCTCGGACATCACACGATCATCTCAGGATCAAATCAAGCTTGGCATAAACAATACCGTAGCGATCATTAAATAACCACAAGGAGCTTGATCTTTACCCACGACTCTCGTACAACATCACAAATATACAACAACTCGGTATCCTCGATACCATTGTGATCCTTACGGCGATCACCACCCGACCAACACTTGGTCCGTGATCCTTACGGCGATCACAACCCGACCACTACATGCCCCGTGATCCTTACGGTGATCACCACCCGGCCAACACTTGGCCAACTTATCCCACTGTTATTAAGCACATTATTTTTATTACTGTTGACTCATGGTGTGACCTTCTCTCGACCTGGGCCCTTATCCGCGGGTGTGGCTATCGATAGATTAATATACACTCTGCAGAGGTTAGTACACTGTACCCACAGTACGGAACCCATGGCCTCGCCCTCCCATCCGGGTGGACCAACGACGTTCGGACAAAATCGATCTACTGCCATGACACTCTCCCGGCCACTCCGACTTACTCCTCTCTGAGCTAAATCATGGGTGGCCCCGTGTCTACCTCCAGACACCTCAACGACCACCGTCGTGGCCCGTCCCACTCTGGGACACGTGCACATAACAACAACAACGGGCACACAACGTTATGCTTGCCTACCGAGCCAGGGTACAGCACGCCCATAACCTTCCCTAGTTGGAGGCACCGACGAGAGGCATGACAATAGACCCAGTTAGGACTGTCCCATTCCGGTAAGTGTGGTTGCACTGGTCAGCATCGATTCAGCGGCACCATGACTCAGCCAACAGTTGTTCAAGTTCAATTTAATCCGGTTAAACTTGAATGTAAATATGCTGAGCCATGATAAAATAACATGATGCCAACAATAGTACATGAACATGATATCAACATCGTCATGAGGGTATCACATAACTATCCATCATATCCACAATAACTTATATCCACTGAACAACGCATACCGACTAGCATGACCATCTCCAACATCAACATGTACTACTAACCAGCATAATCATATGAAAGGTAATACTAGCAGGTATAACATGATCACAGACTATAAGACAACATAGCACAAAAGTAAACATGCAAATCTGAACATCACCGGAACAACGATAACCATCTTTTCAACAAGCAAACATTTATTAAATATTCAAGCTGAAAACCATGGCTACTGCATGACTATCATGCAAGTGGGTATTGTGTCTTGCCTGGGGATGAAGAAAGCACCGGGGAGAAGTGCGGTGAAGCCGCGGATAGATTCACCGGAAATCGTTCTCTCTCGGAGGGGGCTGAATAAGGGCAAGGGCATAAAGGTCATTTTCTCAGTGCCAAACCATAGTAAAAACATGGGCAACAGAACGGGCTCAACGAAACGAAGATGTGGGCGTTGGATTCACCTCAAACGGAGTTACGGTTAAAAAGTTATAAGGGTTTTACTGCTAGGGACCTATCTGCAAAAAATGATTTTACAGACTGGGCCAAAACAGAAAACTGGAAAGCGTATTCGCGGGAATATGTATCCACTTAAATGACGTGGCAGTGGCGGGGCCGGGGCTGGTTAACGGGTGAGGAGATGACAGGTGGGTCCCGCCTTATCCACTCCCTCTCTCTCCTTTCTTCTCTTCTTCCTCTCTCCTTCTCCCGACGCCGCACGCAGAACAGAGGAGATGCCACCGGCGCCGGCGCTCGCTCCGGCCACTCCGGCCACCTCTGGCAGATGTTGGACCGCCGGAGTGTTCAGGACGGCGAGGCGCGCCCGTCTGGACAACTCACGCCTGCTGAGATGCACTGGAGGGAACGCAGCCTCGACTGCGGCGGACGGCGGCTACGGGTGGAGATGGCTCCGACGATGCTGTGGTGGAACGGAGGGTTTGAGGGTCGGGGCGGACTTGCGAGGGTCTGGGAGGAGCTCTAGGGTGGAAAGGGAGAGGGGAGGAGCTCCACACGCCGCGAATCCAAGAAGGGCAGAGGCGGCGGCCATGGCGGCAAGGGCGGGCTCATGAGCTCCTTGGGCTCGAGGGGATGGTTGGGCGGGCTCCTGGAGTGCTCGTACGGCCTCGGGGGTAGCCATTTATAGGCGGGGCGAGGAGGGGAGGCCATGGACGCGTGGCCGTGGCTCGGGTGCCGCCGTGCA
>NC_041387.1:330595120-330608420 GCF_002162155.2 Triticum dicoccoides | reverse complement strand
GGGGTGCGGACGAACTGCAGAGGTCACGGAGATGAGCAGCGCTCGAGGACACGAGGAGGAAGAAACCGAGCGCCATTATGACTCGGTCGGCCACAGTGCGCCCGTGGGCACTCGTCGGCGAGTGTCGGCGAGGAAGGTGCCGGAGGGGGAAAGGGGTCCAGGGCGAAGAGGACGACGATGCTGAGCTGTGAGACACTTGGGGACAAGCCAAAACCGGCCGGAGCTATGATGCCGAGACCAACAATGGCTAGACCATCGTTTCTGGCTGTCCTCGTGGTCACCACTGGCATGGCGTGCTCTGGAGTTTTTACTGAGGTTAAACCATATCTACCGTGTAGTCCTTCGACGGGTGGTAACAACTGAGGGGTAACTTGGTGAAAGGGGCTCTGGTCAAAAAGATACAACCCTCTGAAGTTTACTGTAGTAAACTTCATCAGCTCAATGAGGTCAACAGGGACTTATTGGAGGCCAAACAAGATGTCAAGGATGTTTAGGATCGGAAGGACTACAGTCCTGGAAGTTGGGAGGGGAAATGGACCAAGATAAATCATGGTTGCTTCGCAACTGCTTATTTGGTCCAGAAATGAAGATCATGATGGTGCACTCACATGGAGTGTACACTTGAGCTAAGATTGGGCAAAGTAGCACTTGCTTCACAAACATCTCTGCTGACCAGAAACTTGAAATAATTATGGTGGTCAAATAGCATCATTGAAATGATTCCAAAATGGGTGGAGGGATGTTTTATGGGCATAAGAATGATCTGGTAATTTATCAGTATTTTTGAAGCAATATAAAATATACTTGCTTCACAACCTGAAAATTTTGCCAAACACAATGATTTGCTCCTGTGCTCACATAGATGATTGGATGGGGCTGCAAATGGGTGGAGGGAGTTAATATGAGCACATTAAGAAGTGTGCAAAAGTTCAACTCATTTGGGTACTCCTAGCTAGTACTTCCTTCACAAAGCCTTTTGTCTGGCAGAAACTTTGAAAAATCACTGAGGAAGATTGGCTAGGCAAATAACTTTGAACTTGTGCATGAGGCAATTATTTGGAGATATAAACATGCCCAAAAAGGTCAGGAGTCAATAGGATAAATATAAATGACACTTCCTTCACAAAGTGCCATTCTGGGCAAAATAGGAAATGAATTATTGGGGAATTATTTTTGAACATGGAAATGAAAAGTTTTGCCATATTTGATCAAGATATGACCCAAAAAATTTATCAGAATTATTTGGGAATTTTAGGAGTGATGGAAATATTGGTTGCTTCACAACCTAGGGCAATCTGAGTTATTCCTTTAATAGAAAAGGAATATTCCCAATAAAAAGAATATTGGGATTTGGGCTAGGATGGAAATGACAGGGTCTAGGGAAATATTTGGATATGACAAGCCACTCTAGAAATAAAGAAGAGGTCATCTTCTTCGGTTTCCAGACCACAAAGCCACGGAAAAAGAAAACTCAGGCAAAAACCTCGGAAAAACAAAAGAAAAAGAAAGGGCCAAAAATCAGGCTGTGACAAAACCTTACCCCCTTAAAGAAATCTCGTCCTCAGGATTTGGTTGCTTAGGGAACTAGTATGATTATTCTGACTTAAGGAAACTGTTTCCATCTCGGGTATCCTTTTTCCTTTATTGTTGTTCCCATTAAACTTTATCTGACTGGCCCTGGGATAGTTTTATTTACTGTATCCGCATTCTGACAGATCTTACCTGGCTTGCTCATTCTTATATAGGCTCCAATTTCTTTTGAGATCTGCTGACTAGTTGAGTGTGATTTAATTATCACGACTGAAATAGATGTCCGTCTCACAAATCCAAAAGTGATTTCCGCTGGGTGTGCCACTTGGCACTGACAACCTTTTATGTAATGATGATCAGAATTTTCTGATGAAAACTCAAACTCTGACTCACCGCATTGGGTTTCTCCACTAAATGCAGGTTCTTTGGGTTCCAAACAGTGAGCTAAACATAACCGTTTCCTGATAGATTCTGACTCACTGCAGAAGTTTCTGAATCATCTTAACTGGTTCCACTGTCATGAGTATCAGATCCGTACCAAATATTTGATTGTCTCCTGTCGCGGCCAACATAAAGGGTTTGGCCTGTATGATAATATAAGTGAGGACTCAGGCTTCCAGACTGTTATTCCTCATGCCGACTACTCATGCTGTAGGCATATCCATGTAGATCAATACTGACTTAGACTGTCCGGGGGATCTGCACCATGGGGGCGCGCAACAATTTTCATACCTGCATCACTGGTCTTGCTCCTTCATTATTGTTTTCTTGGTCCGGATCCTTGGCTGAAAGAGCTGGGTCATATTGCTTCTTCGTATGACCATAGCTACTGTCGGGCAATTTTTCGGCAATTGTAGTTTATCTTAATTTTTCTGATAAGGTAATCCATTAAATGACAGATTCAATAACTCTCAAGTTCTGACCGTTGGGAAATGATCATCTGAAACCCTTGCAGGAAATCGGAAAATAAATCAGTAGCCACCAGAACGGTCTTTACAACTCAGATCTGGGACATTACTGAAATAACTCAACCACGGCTCAGGACGGCCGAAAAACAGCTCAGAGCATGAGACCATGTCGATAAGAAGGTGGTAGCTCCCTAAAACAGCCAAAAAGCAGCTATAGGGCTACTGTCACAAAAAGGAACTCAACAGCTGTACGAGACGGCCGAAAAGCATCTCACACTCGTGACAGTCGTTGAAGAGAGAAACAAAAATAGGCATCCACCCCGGATAGCTAGAAACAGCTCAGATCACAGGCGTGGTGCCGTCATTGGAGAAAAGGGGACAAGGGCTCATCAAGATCATTTTCCAGGTTCACGGGTACTTGTATTAAGCTCATTGATGTCGTCAATCCTCATACTCCATTATCACACTATGGTGTATACTGGCTTTATTCTCGTAACCATCCTCACGTTGTTATCAGATCCTCATCCGAGTGACTTGTAAGATCTTGGTGGTATGCTGACCGCATATATATGAGAATCTGATTCCCAAGACAGACGTGCATTCTGACTAATTCTTGATTCTGACCAAAATGTTGCGGATCTGATTCTTGGGATTCACTGCCATATGCTGTCAACTCACAGTGTACTACATTGTACCAATGCCTTACTGAGAAAGATTGGTTGTCTTGCACTCGAAACTTTCATCGGACAGCTTGCTGAAGAAGACTGGGTATCATGCTTCAGAAGCTTACCCCCTTAAAGACTTTGCTGGGGAAAGAGTCGGTACCTTATGCTGGAAGCTTTTGCAGTTGCTTACTGAAGAAGGCAGAGTACCTTGCGCGAGAAATCATCCACGTATCGTACTAAGGAAGATAGATGAATCTTGGCTTGGAAGCTTCTCTGGTATCTTGAGAGGGAAGATTGGGTTGCTTACACCAGAAGCTTCTTATTATGATATGCGGACCGATTTCCACATATATAACCATCTGAATATTTTTGCTATTGATTTCTTGCATGAAACGGGGTTTTACTGGACTATTATCCTTTCTGAGTATATGCCATATTTTTGCTTGCTTCCAGATACATAGAGTTCCAAAATCATCCTCAACAGAAAATTAAACTTGTATCTGAGCCATACCTTTGACGGTTAATATTCTGTCAACCTTGCACACAATTTATCTTCTTGCTGATTTAATCATTTCGTAGTGATGAGTGCACGCTAATGCAAACTTGATACTGACGGTCCATCCAGGATTTCTTTTGCATTCAGACGAGATATCCCAATTTCACTGCATTCGGCTGATAATTCCGTTCTGTTTAGCTGAGTTTCCAAATATATGCATTTCTTGCTGACGCTTCGGGTCCAGTGTCGGCTGACGAGTAACTTTAATAGGGGAAAATTTGTAACACTGAAGGCCCAAAGAAAGGAGCAACAGAAACGACTGAAACAAAATCACACAAGCATTCTATTAATATAATAAATCAAGCAATCATCACATATTACTGCTAGTCCCACAATATTATGCATGCACACCTAAGCACACAAATCTCGCGGAAACTCCGGTATTGCGGTCTAATATGCTGTGACGATGTGCACGAGGACGAATAAATGTGTGGAAGAGTTGGTGTAAACAGCGCTACACCAAGTGCTAGCTTAGCCAGATAGCAACCTGAACTAGCTCGGAGACGAGGACGTACTCGGTAATCATGTATTGGGACACGAAGGTCGCGACTACATTATTATCAAGCAGACGGAGAAAGATCCGTACTCGTCCAAGAAATAGGATAGCGGGGAAAACCTGAGGCTGCTAACATTGCCCTTTCTTGATAACTAAGATCATTAAGGGTTGCCAACACGACAAAACAAAAGAACGATCCGGGATAGACACATGTCCATCACCGAAATGATAGACGGGACTGAAAGAAAGACATCGGTGCGATATCTGAGAACCATTTTTGCAAACAGTGTCGGGATCACTTGGCACCACTCTGCTGGGACAGAAGTAACACCAAGCACTGAAAGAAAAAGGAACTAGAGAAATGCAAAGGTTGAGCTATAGTGGATCCGAACCGATGCCAGCTACACTCACCAGATTAACCGTTAGCGACTAAATAATAATTTATATGCATGCTATGCGACAAACAAATGCAGCAATAAAGTGCAACAAACAAACTGGGGTCTATACTACCGCTTTCTAACGTTCGCGCGGTCTAGGGCGTCCTACAGCCAGACCTGCTCTAATACCAAGCCTGTGGCACCCCGGCTCAGAGAAAACCGAAACGCCCCATATTCCAGCCCAGAGATCGAGGAGAAGTCTTCTGGAATACGGCACTGCTTAGCATAGAATAAACCAACTCTTTATTATTACACGAATATGAATACAAGGTTGTCGATATTTGTGATGCCTGGATAATCAGGCTACAGTAATCCCACGTTAGCGATGCCACGTCACCCCGGTTTCTGTGCTAATATCATTTTAGTTCGAAACCGATCCAAATTAAAATTTAAAATAAAAACAAACAACAAAAGTTTTCAAACGCTAAAAACTAAAATGTTCACAATATTGCAAAAATTACCAAATTTGTTATAAAAATAAAATCAACACTTTAGAAGCTCCAGAAATGCCCCTAGGAATTAAAACAGTGGACCAACAGCACATCACTTGGCCTTTTCACTTTCTAAAAATAATTAAACCTTTTTGGAAGACCTTCAGCTTTTGTGGCATTGTTGCTATATAATGCAATGATGTTCATGTGACAAGCTACATGATTTACAAAAGTCTTTTGGTGGTTAAGCAATTAACAAAACAGAGCAAATATAAAATAAAAACTGTAGAAAAGGAAAAAGAAATAAAAGACACCCCCGACTGGGCCTTAGCCCAGTTGGCCGAAGGAGCCAGTCGGCCCAGCCGACCCACCCCCGCACCCCCTGGCTTACTAGGCCTCCTCCCCTCCCTGTGACCTAGCGCCACCCCCCACTACTCCCACTCGCCCCCCACCTCTGCCTTCCCCCGATCCAGATCGGATCGGGGCATGGGGGCCCGACCTCGCCGCCTCATCCCTACGCCCGTCCACGCCGGTGCCTCCTCGTCTCCTCCCCACGCCGGCGCCTCGTAGTCTCCTCCCCACGCCGGACCTCCTCGACCTCCTCCCCGACGGCCTCCCCAAGCCACGGTGCGCCCCGTCGCCGCCCCACCACCTCTTCCTCGCCGGACCGCACCGAGCCTCGTCGGCCACTGCTTCCTCGTCTTCGTCGTCACCGTCGCCACCTCGAGCCCACTATCGCACACCTGCAGGGCCCAGTGAGCATCGGCCCTATCATCTCCCCCTCTGCTTCCCTCGCCGGAACCGAGCGCGCCCGTCGTTCACGTCGTGGCCTGCTGCCGTCCCTGATGGCTACCAGCCTCGTGCTGCTTCGCCACTGCCCGCGCTCCTCTCGCGCCCATGCCGCCGCGTCCGCCTGGCCGCACCCCCTTTGCCCCAGCCCTGTTCGAGTCGCCGCCCGCGCGGCCCCTGGCCGTCGGTGCTCGCGCCCGCGAGCCCCGTGGCTCCGCTCCACCCCCCGTTAACCCGAGCCCAGTGTACCGCGCCCGTTTGGCCTTGGTGCCAATGACAAACGGGGCCCACGCCCCTGAGAACAAAAATGGATTAAAAAGAAAAGGTTTTAGAAAATGATAATAAGAAATAAAATATATTAAGTTAATTAAATCCTGAATAGTTGACTAGTTAATTAAACTAAGTAACTGTTAATTATATATCAGTCTATGACAGAATGGACCCATGCGTCAGTTGACCAAGTCAAACTGACTGTTGACTGCTGACGTCATGCTGACATCAGCGTGCACTGTTCTGGATAATGTTGAATTTAAATATTTAAATAAATCCTAAAAATGATTTAAATCTTTTAAAATTAATATAAAATAAACCGTAGCTCGGATGGAAAAACTCTGTACATGAAAGTTGCTCAGAACGACGAGACGAATCCGGATACGCAACCCGTTCGTCTGCCACACATCCCTAACATATCGAACACGCAACTTACCCCCTCCAGATCACCTATCCGAAAACGTAAAACACCGGGAATACTTTCCCGGATGTTTTCCCCCGGATCGTTACTTGTCATGTCATGCATCGATATGCATCTGTTTGCATTGTATTCATTGTTTCTTCCCCCTCTTCTCTCCAGTAGACTACGAGACCGACGCTGCTGCTGCCCAGTTCGACTACGGAGTTGACGACCCCTCTCTCTTGCTAGAGCAACCAGGCAAGCCCCCCTCTTGATCACCGGATATCTCCTATTCTTCTCTATACTGCTTGCATTAGAGTAGTGTAGCATGTTACTGTTCGGTTACTCCTATTCTGTTGCATAGCCTGACATTGTTGCTACATCTGTTGATACCTTACCTGCAATCCTAAATACTTAGTATAGGATGCTAGTTTATCATCATTGGCCCTGCATTCTTGTCAGTCTGCCTTGCTATACTATTGGGCCGTGATCACTCGGGAGGTGATCACGGGTATATACTATACATACATACATACTATACAGATGGAGGCTAAAGTCGGGTTAGCTCGATGAGTACCCGCAAGTCATTCTGATGAGGGGGCTGAAAGGACAGGTGGCTCCATCCCGGTAGAGGTGGGCCTGGGTTCCTGACGGCCCCCGACTGTTACTTTGTGGCGGAGCGACAGGGCAGGTTGAGACTACCTGGGTGAGAGGTGGGCCTGGCCCTGGTCGGCGTTTGCGGATACTTAACACGTTTAACGAGATCTGGGTATTTGATCTGAGTCTGGCCATTTGGTCTATATGCACTAACCATCTACGCGGGAGTAGTTATGGGTATCCCGGCGTCGTGGTATCAGCCGAAGCACTTCGTGACGTCAGCGACTGAGCGGCGCGCGCTGGATTGGACTGGAACGCCACTAGGCTAGATCTGCTTCCGGCCGCCCACGCAACATGCAGGTGTGCTCAGGGCGATGGGCCCAGACCCCTGTGCGCTTAGGTTTAGACCGGCGTGCTGACCTCTCTGTTATGCCTAGGTGGGGCTGCGACGTGTTGATATTCCGAGGCCGGGCATGACCCAGGAAAGTGTGTCCGGCCAAATGGGATCGAGCGTGTTGGGTTATGTGGTGCACCCCTGCAGGTAAGTTAATCTATTCGAATAGCCGTGATCTTCGGTAACAGGACGACTTGGAGTTGTACCTTGACCTTATGACAACTAGAACCGGATACTTAATAAAACACACCCTTCCAAGTTCCACAGACAACCCGGTGATTGCTTTTCCACAGGGCGACAAGGGGAGGATCACCGGGTAGGATTATGCTATGCGATGCTACTGGAGATGCTACTTGGAGATGCTACTTGGAGATGCTACTTGGAGGACTTCAATCTACTCTCTTCTACATGCTGCAAGACGGAGGCTGCCAGAAGCGTAGTCTTCGATAGGACTAGCTATCCCCCTCTTATTCTAGCATTCTGCAGTTCAGTCCACTGATATGGCCTCCTTACACATATACCCATGCATATGTAGTGTAGTTCCTTGCTTGCGAGTACTTTGGATGAGTACTCACGATTGCTTTCTTCCCCCCTTTTCCCCCTTTCCTTTCTTTCTGGTTGTCGCAACCAGATGCTGGAGTCCAGGAGCCAGACGCCACCATCGGCAACGACCCCTACTACACCGGAGGTGCCTACTACTACGTGCAGCCCGCTGACGACGACCAGGAGTAGTTAGGAGGATCCCAGGCAGGAGGCATGTGCCTCTTTCGATCGGTATCCCAGTTTGTGCTAGCCTTCTTAAGGCAAACTTGTTTAACTTATGTCTGTACTCAGATATTGTTGCTTCCGCTGACTCGTCTATGATCGAGCACTTGTATTCGAGCCCTCGAGGCCCCTGGCTTGTATTATGATGCTTGTATGACTTATTTATGTTTTAGAGTTGTGTTGTGATATCTTCCCGTGAGTCCCTGATCTTGATCGTACACATTTGCGTGCATGATTAGTGTACGATTGAATCGGGGGCGTCACAAGTTGGTATCAGAGCCGACTGCCTGTAGGAATCCCCCTTCCAACTCCTTGGCCGAAGTCGTGTCTAGACTTTACAAAACTTTTACTAACATGGCTGTGCGGCCCATGGGCCCACGTCGCCATTGGGTGGTATTAGGATCTTTTACTCCTTGTCTATACTCTGAGGCTCTGATCTCTCTTCTATTCAGGTTAAATGAATTTTGCTAAATCTAACATTAGGATCTCGTTATCACTTTCACCCGGAGAGCCCCTTATTTCTGATGATCGTCTGCTGCACGTGAAGACCCTGAAGATACTCTCCGCTGTTAACCCGAGAACTTATGTTCATCGCATTTGCAATTCCCCTTCCACCGTCAACCCTTATGGATAACTACTTGCAGTTTTTATTCTTACATTCATCCCCAGTTGATCTTGTTATTACAAGATACCCTGCAATTCTCTCTATTGATCCGAGAATACTTTGTGCCTACTACCTTGCAGTTCCTTTCCACCTGAATACCCCTACGGATAATTTCTCGCCCTTATCGAGTATCCAATCATCCCCAGTTGTTCATGTGTTTCACAATGGTCTTTGAAATACTATACGGTCCTCCAAAATTCCTCAGTAGCTTATTGCTCTGCAATACTTGTCTGCTTGCATTATGGATGCTTTCCATATGTCTGGCAATATTCGTTAGTATCCTTAGACACTGTCATTTTGATCCTATTGATTCAACAGGAGTGCGAATGCACGCAATCATCAGTTGATCCTTTTAAATTATCTTTCTGGCCCAGACGTCATTTTGAACATGGGCTTGTTCTCGACCAATCAGATTTCCATCGATTGTTCCCCTAAGTCTATTCAACTTATCCATCCTTGATCAGAGCGTCTGCTTCTGATCCTTCGATTTGGAATCATAATTCCTTTGCATTTAAGCTTCGAATTATCAGATGATTCCATAACCTGTTGCCTTTGCATTCTTTCTTCTTCTGGTTGAGTACGGATGCTCACATAAGATCCCTTATGGGCCACCAGATCCTTTGTTGAATGATATCCGACAATGTCCTTCATATTCAATAACCTTGTGAGCCTTTCCTTGGATACATAACGCCTTTGGTAAATTGTATCCTCTGCTTTCTCAACCATGCTTTGCTTTCGAGCTTGAGTTATTTACTTCTGCAGTTTGTGGTATATGTTCCTAAGATGCCCCGATGGGTTGAACCTATGCCTTCCCTAACCGTATGCACCCGAGAGTTTTCACGAGTCATACTCTTCTGGTGTTTTGCCAGATAAAATTTCAACACTACAGCTTCATCGAACGTGAGAAGTGAATGAAAGATTATAAATTGAAGAAGTGGGAGTCGACCTTGAACCTTGTGTTCATGCCCATGGACACGATGTAGATCTTATCATCAAAAGCTTCTCCTAAATTAATTATTCCCTTGGTATAAGTTCAACTTATACTTGGGATCTGGCCTTTTGCAATCGTGGTTCCAACCATATGTTCTTCCTTGATCCCATTTCTTGGGCAAGTTTAAGCACTTGTCCTCTGCAAAGTAGTACCCCAGTCCAACCTCTACGTTGGTCTATTGTCGAGTATTACCCCTGGTATCTCGAGGATATCATGCCATTGCACTACATTACCCTGTCCTCTGATGGAGTACTACCTTTACCCTGTCTTTGTCACTTCATGCTTCTGGGTTTGTTAACCGAGAAAACCGATAAGTGAATCGATTCAGCACTCCGGTTCAATAACTCTAAGTAATTTTCGTTGCTTACGAGTTTAATAATCCTTTAAGTCATTCCTAGCCTGATCAGCTATATCATCATCATACTAATTTTTTTTAACTGTGCTACCTGGTCCTTATTCCCGGAGCACAACTTTCAATGATGAACTAAGCTTGCGTCGATTTTCGTCATCATATCATTTCTCCTTGAACAACAAACTTGATTTCGAGTTTGTGTCCTAACCGGGGTTCCAATAACCTTTCGCTTCATCATTCGTTTGACTTGATGTCATCGTCGATCGATTACATCTTCGTGTAACCTCTCGACAAATGTGTCGTGATCATCATCAACATTTTGACTCCTTCCAGGATATCAATGGAATTCTTGATGATAAGTGCCATCCTCGGTCCTTGGTAATTTCAGTAACCATCAACAACATCCTTACCTTCCTTTCATCACAAACTTGTTCATGTTATGGATGCAACTTGCTATCCAGCCCGTATTATGATCTACCTTGAAGTATTACTGCCTTTTGTCAAGGATGTTGTGAGAATTTCACCACCTCTTGAGAATTCTTGATAAAAGTGATACTTTACCATCACCATTCTTTTCTTGGTCCCCGTGTTGTTCCTAACAGGAATACCGACAGATGGACTAGTAATTTTAAAACTTCTGGCAACCTTATTGCTTTGAAGTTAATGGTCAACATTTCATTCTTAGACCATTGGTTATCGAACCGCCATTCTAACATTGTTTGTGCTACATAGCCCAGATTTCGGGTGCACATTTCAACCAATGTTTAATTGTGTATGTTTTCCTCGAGCATACATCATTATACCATTTGATCTGACAAATGTTATCTTCTTGTTCACATAATTGTGGAAATCCATCTTTTGTTAATCTCGATAAATTGCCGCTGATTCCATCAGCCACCCTCTCATCCTCTCCTTTGTTTAATGATGATGAATCCTTGTCTTCGAACTCGCTTCCATAGTTCATTGCCCGAGAATCTTATAATGTTATCTCGTCAATTGCGTTGCACCTTTTCTTCTTAGGCATCCTAAGATGGAGATTTCCTGACACCAATCGGATCTGAACCTCGGTCAGATATGATGGTTGGAACATATTTCCAAGAGTTATAACGTTGGTCTTTATATGACCCGGTAAGATGATGTCATGCCTAGCACACCTGGCCGGAGGACCTATTGTTATAGTTTCCTTTTGGCAAGGTTAGTCATTCTTCTGTGAGGAAATTGTAAGATTTATTCTATAAGTTGTTCCTGATGGATCCTTTTTGTTTCCAAAGTCTGACCTTCACCTGTTGACCATGTCAATGCTATCTCGAAGCATGTCTATCGTACTCCGATTTTCAACAGGAACATTTGAAGCCCAATGTTAAATGTTTCCTGCTCAATTATCCAAACACCGCTGTATGGGTAATGTCATGAAAATTCTCTCCCGTACCTAAAGAGTTTTCTACATTATATCCTGTCTTGGATATCATGCTCTAATTGCCCTTGGGAAGGATATACCCTTGAAATATGTGTTTAAACACATTTTCCCTTCCATTGTTCTGTTTAACCTGGTAATCATATTTTCCTTTCCATTGTTTGGTTTAACCTCCCTTGTGATCCATATGATCTAAGCAGTAATAAGTCACCGCTTTTGTAAGCACCTCGGTGTACAACTCCGTCAGAAAGACCTTGATACTATTGTTGATGACATTCCGGTAGCCGCCGATGGACGAGAACTTTGCCTATTGGTCCGCCCCGTCTTAACGAGCAGGAAAATGGTTCTCTTCGTCCCTCGCCCTTGGTACCAGCGTTGTTGCCAACATAACTGACAGGCTATCCTCTGACCTGCCTTGCTATCATGACCGTGCAAATGTTGGCACCCTTCCTGATTTTACCCCACATGGTGGGCCCATAACCCACAGTTCCACAGGATGGAAACCTGACTCTTCTTTATAACCCGGATTCTAATGTATCCTTTGCACCTGCCTTCGTATGTGATTCACGAGCTGAATGCTATACCATTGTTCATCCTGGAATCAAACACCATGTTATTCTTGTGGTTCAAGCCCCCATTCCAGCTTCTGTCTAGTCATCGAATGATTGCCTACCCGTTTGGAACTTTAGTACCATCGTATATTGCACTCAACGAATTCACTGAAATACAACTCGTGGGGTACCTTGTGTATTTCCCATTGAGTTCACCGTCAGATGCCTAGCTTTGTGGAGACGCGTTCTTCCGGAGTTTTTCCCCTTGGTCGCGTTCGTAGGACGATGGAGATCCCGAAGAAAGGATGACGAATTGATCATGATGACCTGGAGCAGAGAAATAAAGACTTCAATGTAATGGATCAACCTCTTCGAGAAGAGCAAGCCAGGATGAGAAGACTCGCTAGATTCGTTACCAAACCTTCCCCCCTTTCACTACCGCTTAAATCTCGGGACGAGATTTCTTGTAGTGGAGGAGAATTGTGACGCCCGGATAATCATGCTACAGTAATCCCACGTTAGCGATGCCACGTAACCCCGGTTTCTGTGCTAATATCGTTTTAGTTCGAAACCGATCCAAATTAAAATTTAAAATAAAAACAAACAACAAAAGTTTTCAAACGCTAAAAACTAAAATGTTCACAGTATTGCAAAAATTACCAAAGCTATTATAAAAATAAAATCAACACTTTAGAAGCTCCAGAAATGCCCCTAGGAATTAAAACAGTGGACCAACAGCACATCACTTGGCCTTTTCAGTTTCTAAAAATAATTAAACCTTTTCGGAAGACCTTCAGCTTTTGTGGCATTGTTGCTATATAATGCAATGGTTGCTATATAATGCAATGATGTTCATGTGACAAGCTACATGATTTACAAAAGTCTTTTGGTGGTTAAGCAATTAACAAACCAGAGCAAATATAAAATAAAAACTGTAGAAAAGGAAAAAGAAATAAAAGACACCCCCCCCGACTGGGCCTTAGCCCAGTTGGCCGAAGGAGCCAGTCGGCCCAGCCGACCCACTCCCGCACCCCCTGGCCTACTAGGCCTCCTCCCCTCCCCGTGACCTAGCGCCACCCCCCACTACTCC
>NC_041387.1:330583457-330594763 GCF_002162155.2 Triticum dicoccoides | reverse complement strand
ATCGGATCGGGGCATGGGGGCCCGACCTCGCCGCCTCATCCCTACGCCCGTCCACGCTGGCGTCTCCTCGTCTCCTGCCCACGCCGGCACCTCCTCGTCTCCTCCCCACGCCGGACCTCCTCGACCTCCTCCCCGACGGCCTCCCCAAGCCACGGTGCGCCCCGTCGCCACCCCACCGCCTCTTCCTCGCCGGACCGCACCGAGCCTCGCCGGCCACGGCTTCCTCGTCTTCGTCGTCACCGTCGCCACCTCGAGCCCACTATCGCACACCTGCAGGGCCCAGTGAGCATCGCCCCTCTCCTCTCCCCCTCTGCTTCCCTTGCCGGAACCGAGCGCGCCCATCGTTCACGCCGTGGCCTGCTGCCGTCCCTGATGGCTACCGGCCTCGTGCTGCTTCGCCACTGCCCGCGCTCCTCTTGCGCCCATGCCGCCGCGTCCGCCTGGCCGCACCCCCTTTGCCCCAGCCCTGTTCGAGTTGCCGCCCGCGTGGCCCCTGGCCGTCGGCGCTCGCGCCTGCGAGCCCCGTGGCTCCGCTCCACCCCCCGTTAACCCGAGCCCAGTGTACCGCGCCCGTTTGGCCTTGATGCCAATGACAAACGGGGCCCACGCCCCTGAGAACGAAAATGGATTAAAAAGAAAAGGTTTTAGAAAATGATAATAAGAAATAAAATATATTAAGTTAATTAAATCCTGAATAGTTGACTAGTTAATTAAACTAAGTAACTGTTAATTATATATCAGTCTATGACAGAATGGACCCATGCGTCAGTTTGACCAAGTCAAACTGACTGTTGACTGCTGACGTCATGCTAACGTCATGGTGACATCAGCGTGCACTGTTCTGGATAATGTTGAATTTAAATATTTAAATAAATCCTAAAAATGATTTAAATCTTTTAAAATTAATACAAAATAAACCGTAGCTCGGATGGAAAAACTTTGTAAATGAAAGTTCCTCAGAATGACGAGACGAATTCGGATACGCAACCCGTTCGTCCGCCACACATACCTAACATATCGAACACGCAACTTACCCCCTCCGGATCACCTGTCTGAAAACGTAAAACACCGGGAATACTTTCCCGGATGTTTTCCCCCTTCGTCGGTATCACCTACTACCGCGATTGGGCACACCTAGCATCGTTACTTGTCATGTCATGCATCGATATGCATCTGTTTGCATTGTATTCATTGTTTCTTCCCCCTCTTCTCTCCCGTAGACTACGAGACCGATGCTGCTGCTGCCCAGTTCGACTACGGAGTTGATGACCCCTCTCTCTTGCCAGAGCAACCAGGCAAGCCCCCCCCCCTTGATCACCAGATATCGCCTATTCTTCTCTATACTACTTGCATTAGAGTAGTGTAGCATGTTACTGTTCGGTTACTTCTATTCTGTTGCATAGCCTGACATTGTTGCTACATGTATTGATACCTTACCTGCAATCCTAAATAGTTAGTATAGGATGCTAGTTTATCATCATTGGCCCTACATTCTTGTCAGTCTGCCTTGCTATACAATTGGGCCGTGATCACTCGGGAGGTGATCACGGGTATATACTATACATACGTACATACTATACATATGGAGGCTAAAGTCGGGTCAGCTCGATGAGTACCCGCAAGTGATTCTGATGAGGGGGCTGAAAGGACAGGTGGCTCCATCCCGGTAGAGGTGGGCCTGGGTTCCCGACGGCCCCCGACTATTACTTTGTGGCGGAGCGACAGGGCAGGTTGAGACTACCTGGCTGAGAGGTGGGCCTGGCCATGGTCGGCGTTCGCGGATACTTAACACGTTTAACGAGATCTGGGTATTTGATCTGAGTCTGGCCATTTGGTCTATACGCACTAACCATCTACGCGGGAGTAGTTATGGGTATCCCGGCGTCGTGGTATCAGCCGAAGCACTTCGTGACGTCAACGACTGAGCGGCGCGCGTCGGATTGGACTGGAACGCCACTAGGCTAGGTCTGCTTTCGGCCGCCCATGCAACGTGCAGGTGTGCTCAGGGCGATGGGCCCAGACCCCTATGCGCTTAGGTTTAGACCGGCGTGCTGACCTCTCTGTTATGCCTAGGTGGGGCTGCGACGTGTTGATCTTCCGAGGCCGGGCATGACCCAGGAAAGTGTGTCCGGCCAAATGGGATCGAGCGTGTTAGGTTATGTGGTGCACCCCTGCAGGGAAGTTAATCTATTCGAATAGCCGTGATCTTCGGTAACAGGATGACTTGGAGTTGTACCTTGACCTTATGACAACTAGAACCGGATACTTAATAAAACACACCCTTCCAAGTTCCACAGACAACCCGGTGATTGCTTTTCCACAGGGCGACGAGGGGAGGATCACCGGGTAGGATTATGCTATGCGATGCTACTGGAGATGCTACTTGGAGATGCTACTTGGAGATGCTACTTGGAGGACTTCAATCTACTCTCTTCTACATGCTGCAAGACGGAGGCTACCAGAAGCGTAGTCTTCGATAGGACTAGCTATCCCCCTCTTATTCTGGCATTCTGCAGTTCAGTCCACTGATATGGCCTCCTTACACATATACCCATGCATATGTAGTGTAGTTCCTTTCTTGCGAGTACTTTGGATGAGTACTCACGGTTGCTTTCTTCCCCCTTTTTCCCCCTTTCCTTTCTTTCTGGTTGTCGCAACCAGATGCTGGAGTCCATGAGCCAGACGCCACCGTCGGCAACGACCCCTACTACACCGGAGGTGCCTACTACTACATGCAGCTCGCTGACGACGACCAGGAGTAGTTAGGATGATCCCAGGCAGGAGGCATGCGCCTCTTTCGATCGGTATCCCAGTTTGTGCTAGCCTTCTTAAGGCAAACTTGTTTAACTTATGTCTGTACTCAGATATTGTTGCTTCCGCTGACTCGTCTATGATCGAGCACTTGTATTCAAGCCCTCGAGGCCCCTAGCTTGTATTATGATGATTGTATGACTTATTTACGTTTTAGAGTTGTGTTGTGATATCTTCCCGTGAGTCCCTGATCTTGATCGTACACAATTGCGTGCATGATTAGTGTACGATTAAATCGGGGGCGTCACAATATTACAATGAATAACATCGGTATGGTGACACTACGCCATCCTCGGTTGCTCTATGCAAGCTGAAGAACAACTCGAAGCAGCGGAATAACTCTAGCAGCGGAACAACGGCGACGGTGGTGAACTCCACTCCGTAGGGACTCTGGCTGGAACGCTTATCCTAGCTCGCAAGAATGGAAACCACGACAAGCAAGCAATCAAATCCGGAATAACCTACAAACTGGCATGACACGCCAGGTCAGTACATTGAATGTACTTGCAAGCTCACAATAACCAGAAGCATTCAAGACAGACAACAGCATGGCAATTACAGGTTAAACAGGAATTAACATGATAACATCAGCATAACATGGCATGACCAACATAAACATGATACAACTATCTCAACAAGAACATATTAATCCGACAATACTAGCATGCAACATGAAACCACTATATGCACCACTTATACTGCTCGGGCTACCTTGTAACCAACTTATGCATCACTTACCGACCTCGGACATCACATGATCATCTCAGGATCAAATCAAGCTTGGCATAAACAATACCGTAGCGATCATTAAATAACCACAAGGAGCTCGATCTTTACCCACGACTCTCGTAAAACATCACGAATATACAATAGCTCGGTATCCTCGATACCATTGTGATCCTTACGGCGATCACCACCCGACCAACACTTGGTCCGTGATCCTTACGGCGATCACAACCCGACCACTACATGGCCCGTGATCCTTACGGCGATCACCACCCGACCAACACTTGGCCAACTTATCTCACTGTTATTAAGCACATTATTTTTATTACTGTTGACTCATGGTGTAACCTTCTCTCGACCTGGGCCCTTATCCGCGGGCGCGGCTATCGATAGATTAATATACACTCTGCAGAGGTTAGTACACTATACCCACACTACAGAACCCATGGCCTCGCCCTCCCATACGGGTGGACCAACGGCGTTCCGACAAAACCGATCTACTGCCATGACACTCTCCCGGCCACTCCGACTTACTCCTCTCTGAGCTAAATCATGGGTGGCCCCGTGTCTACCGCCAGACACCTCAACGACCACCGTCGTGGCCCATCCCACTCTGGGACACGTGCACATAACAACAACAACGGGCACACAAGGTTATGCTTGCCTACCGGGCCAGGGTATAGCACGCCCATAACCTTCCCTAGTTGGAGGCACCGACGAGAGGCATGACAATAGACCCAGTTAGGACCGTCCCATTCCGGTAAGCATGGTTGCACTGGTCAGCATCGATTCAGCGGCACCATGACTCAGCCAACAGTCGTTCAAGTTCAATTTAATTTGGTTAAACTTGAATGTAAATATGCTGAGCCATAATAAAATAACATGATGCCAACAATAATACATGAACATGATATCAACATCATCATGAGGGTATCACATAACTATCCATCATATCCACAATAACTCATATCCACTGAACAACGCATACCGACTAGCATGACCATCTCCAACATCAACATGTACTACTAACCAGCATAATCATATGAAAGGTAATACTAGTAGGTATAACATGATCACAGAGTATAAGACAACATTGCACAAAAGTAAACATGCAAATCTGAACATCACCGGAACAACAATAACCATCTTTTGAACAAGCAAACATTTAATAAATATTCAAGTTGAAAACCATGGCTACTACATGACTATCATGCAAGTGGGTATTGTGTCTTGCCTGGGGATGAAGAAAGCAATGGGGAGAAGTGCGGTGAAGCCGCAAAAAGATTCGCCGGAAATCGTTCTCTCTCGGAGGGGGCTGAATAAGGGCAAGGTCATAAAGGTCAGTCTCACAGTGCCAAACCATAGTGAAAACATGGCCAATAGAACGGGCTCGACAACTAAGAAGTGGGCGTTGGATTCACCTCAAACGGAGTTACGATTAAAAAGTTATAAGGGTTTTACTGCGAGGGACCTATCTGCAAAAAATTATTTTACAGACTGGGCCAAAACAGAAAACTGGAAAGCGTATTCGGGGGAATATGTTTCCACTTAAATGACGTGGCAGTGGCGGGGCCGGAGCTGGTTAACGGGGATGGGATGACAGGTGGGTCCCACCTTATCCACTCCCTCTCTCTCCTTTCTTCTCTTCTTCCTCTCTCCTTCTCCCGACGCTGCACGCAGAACAGAGGAGATGCCACTGGCGCCGGCGCTCGCTCCGGCCACCTCCGGCGGAGCTTGGACCGCCGGAGTGTTCAGGACGGCGAGGTGCTGATACGTCTCCAATGTATCTATAATTTTTGATTGCTCCATGCTATATTATCTACTGTTTTTGGCAATATTGGGCTTTATTATCCCCTTTGTATCATTTTTGGGACTAACCTATTAACTAGAGGCCCAACCCAGATTTGTTGTTTTATACCTATTTCAGTGTTTCGAGGAAAAGGAATATCAGACGGAGTCAAAACGGAACGAAATCAACTGGAGAAGTTATTTTTGGAAGGAAAGAAACCCAGGGAACTTGGAGTGCACGTCAGGGGAGATACGGGCTGCCCACGAGGGTGGGGGCACCCCCCCCGGGCGTGCCCCCTGCCTCGTGGGGCGCTCGTAGCTCCGCCGACATACCCCCTCCACCCATATATACTCTTGTACCCTAAAACTTCTAGAACAAAAGATAGATCGGGATTTCCGCCGCCGCAAGCCTCTGTAGCCACCAAAAACCTCTCGGGAGCCCGTTCCGGTGCCCTGCCGGAGGGGTAACCCATCATCGGTGGCCATCTTCATCATCCCGACGCTATCCATGACGAGGAGGGAGTAGTTCACCCTCGGGGCTGAGGGTATGTACCAGTAGCTATGTGTTTGATCTCTCTCTCTCTCGTGTTCTCTCTCGTGTTCCCTTGATGGCACGATCTTGATGTATATCAAGCTTTGCTATTGTAGTTGGATCTTATGATGTTTCTTCACCTCTACTCTCTTGTGATGAATTGAGTTTCCCCTTTGAAGTTATCTTATCAGATTGAGTCTTTATGAGAACACTTGATGTATGTCTTGACGTGATTATCTGTGGTGACAATGGGATATCATGTGCCACTTGATGTATGTTTTGGTGATCAACTTGCGGGTTTCGTGACATTGGGAACCTATGCATAGGGGTTGGCACACGTTCTTGACTCTCCGGTAGAAACTTTGGGGCACTCTTTGAAGTACTTTGTGTTGGTTGGATGAATCTGAGATGGTGTCATGCATATCGTATAATCATGCCCACGGATACTTGAGGTGACAATGGAGTATCTAGGTGACATTAGGGTTTTGGTTGATTTGTGTCTTAAGGTGTTATTCTAGTACGAACTCTTTTATAGATTGATCCGAAAGAATAACTTTGAGGTGGTTTCGTACCCTACCATAATCTCTATGTTTGTTCTCCACTATTAGTGGCTTTGGAGTGACTCTTTGTTGCATGTTGAGGGCTTGTTATATTATCTATCTATGTTATTATTGTTGAGAGAACTTGCACTAGTGAAAGTATGAACCCTAGGCCTTGTTTCGTATCATTGCAATACCATTTACGCTCTTGTTTATCACTTGTTACCTTGATGTTTTTAATATTTCAGATTACAAATACCTTTATCTACGATCCATATTGCACTTGTATCACCATCTCTTCACCGAACTAGTGCACCTATACAATTTACCATTGTATTGGGTGTGTTGGGGGACACAAGAGACTCTTTGTTACTTGGTTGCAGGGTTGCTTGAGAGAGACCATCTTCATCCTACGCCTCCCACGGATTGATAAACCTTAGGTCATCAACTTGAGGGAAATTTGCTACTGTCCTACAAACCTGTGCACTTGCAGGCCCAACAACGTATACAAGAAGAAGGTTGTGCAGTAGACATCAGGCGCGCCCGTCTGGATTACTCACGCCCACCGAGATGCACTGGAGGGAACGCAGCCTCGACTGTGGCGGACGGCGGCTACGGGTGGAGATGGCTCCGGTGATGCTATGGTGGAACGGAGGGGTTGAGGGTCGAGCAGGACTTGCGATGGTCTGGGAGGAGCTCTAGGGTGGAAAGGGAGAGGGGAGGAGCTCCACACGCCGCGAATCCAGGAAGGGCAGAGGCGGCGGCCATGGCGGCAAGGGCAGGCTCAGGAGCTCCTTGGGCTCAAGGGGATGGCTGGGCGGGCTCCTGGAGTGCTCGAACGGCCTCGGGGGTAGCCATTTATAGGCGGGGCGAGGAGGGGAGGCCATGGACGCGTGGCCGTGGCTCGGGTACCGCCGTGCATGTCCGGCCGAGGCTCTAGCGACGGCCAACGAGCACGGGTGGCACGAGAAGGCGACAAGGGGGGGGGGTGCGGACGAACTGCAGAGGTCATGGAGACGAGCAGCGCTCGAGGATACGAGGAGGAAGAAGCCGAGCGCCATTATGGCTCGGTCGGTCACATTGCGCCCGTGGGCACTCGTCGGCAAGCGTCGGCGAGGAAGCTGCCGGAGGGGGAGAGGGTCCAGGATGAAGAGGATGAAGATGCTGAGCTGTGAGACACCTGGGGACAAGCCAGAACCGGCCAGAGCGAAGATGCCAAGACCAACAGTGGCTAGACCACCGTTTTGGCTGGCTGTCCTCGTGGTCACCACTGGCATGGCATGCTTTGGAGTTTTTACTGAGGTTAAACCATGTCTACCGTGTAGTCCTTCGAAGGGTGGTAACAACTGAGGGGGTAACTTGGTCAAAGGCGCTCTGGTCAAAAAGATATAACCCTCTGAAATTTACTGTAGTAAACTTCATCAACTCAATGAGGTCAACTGGGAGTTATTGGAGGCCAAACAAGATGTCAGGGATGTTTAGGATAGGAAGGACTACAGTCCTGGAAGTTGGGAGGGGAAATGGACCAAGATAAATCATGGTTGCTTCACAACTGCTTATTTGGTCCATAAATGAAGGTCATTATGGTGCACTCACATGGAGTGTCCACTTGAGCTAAGATTGGGCAAGGCTTAGTCATTTGGTCATATGATGATGCTGTAAAAGATCATGTCAAATGGACAAACCAAAGTAGCACTTGCTTCACAAACATCTCTGCTGACCAGAAACTTGAAATAATTATGGTGGTCAAATGGCATCATTGTAATGATGCCAAAATGGGTGGAGGCATGTTTTATGGGCATAAGAATGATCTGGTAATTTATCAGGATTTTTGAAGCAATATAAAATATACTTGCTTCACAACCTGAACATTTTGCCAGACACAAAGATTTGCTCCTGTGCTCACATAGATTATTGGATGGGTCTGCAAATGGGTGTAGGGAGTTAATATGAGCACATTAAGGAGTGTGAAAAAGTTCAACTCATTTGGGTACTCCTAGCTAGTACTTCCTTCACAAAGCCTTCTGTCTGGCAGAAACTTTGAAAGATCACTAAGGAAGATTGTCTGGGCAAATAAATTTGAACTTGTGCATGAGGCAATTATTTGTACATATAAACATGCCCAAAAAGGTTGGGAGTCAATAGGAGAAATATAAATGACACTTCCTTCACAAAGTGCCATTCAGGGCAGAATAGGAAATGAATTATTGGGGCATTATTTTTGAACATGGCAATGAAAAGTTTTGCCATATTTAATCAATATATGACCCAAACAATTTATAAGAATTATTTCGTAATTTTAGGAGTGATGGAAATATACGTTGCTTCACAACCTAGGGCAATCTGAGTTATTCCTTTAACAGAAAAGGAATATTCCCAATAAAAAGAATATTGGGATTTGGGCTAGGATGGAAATCATAGGGTCTAGTGAAAGATTTGGATATGAAAAGCCACTCTGGAAACAAAGAAGAGGTCATCTTCTTCGGTTTCCAGACCACAAAGCCACGGAAAAAGAAAACTCAGGCAAAAACCTCGGAAAAACAAAAGAAAAAGAAAGGGCCAAAAATCAGGCTGTGAGAGCCTGGCACTCTACTGGGCCACCCGTAAGGCGGTTGACGCTCTTATTTTGCCGCAAGAAAGCTAATTTTATAAGAAAAATCTGGGTGAAAGATTCACCCCAATCGGAATTACGGTTCTCCGGATATAAAAGAAACGGTTAAGGGGCAGAATCTGAGAACGTAGAAATAGAGAGATATATCCAATCTCGGAGGGGCTCTCGCCCCTCCCAAGCCATGGGAGCCAAGGACCAGAGGGGAAACCCTTCTCCCATCTAGGGAGAAGGTCAAGGAAGAAGAAGAAAAAGGGGAGCTCTCTCCCCTTTGCTTCCGGTGGCGCCGGAACGCCGCCGCGGGCCATCATCATCACCACGATCTTCACCAACACCTCTGTCATCTTCACCAACATCTCCATCACCTTCCCCCCTCTATCTACAGCGGTCCACTCTCCCACAACCCACTGTACCCTCTACTTGAACATGGTGCTTTATGCTTGATATTATTTTCCAATGATGTGTTGCCATCCTATGATGTCTGAGTAGATTTTCATTGTCCTATTGGTGGTTGATGAATTGCTATGATTGATTCAATTTTCTTGTGGTTATGTTTCTTTCCTTTGGTGCCCATCATATGAGCGTGCGCGTGGATCACACCATAGGGTTAGTTGTATGTTGATAGGACTGTGTATTGGAGGGCTAGAGTGACAGAAGCTTCAACCTAGCATAGAAATTGATGCATACAGATTTTTTTTGCGGGGGACATACGGAATTGAAGGGGGACCAATATATCTTAATGCTATGGTTGGGTTTTACCTTAATGAACGTTAGTAGTTGCGGATGCTTGCTAATAATTCCAATCATAAGTGCATAGAATTCCAAGTCAGGGATGACATGCTAGCAGTGGTCTCTCCCACATAAAACTTGCTATTTGTCTAGTAAAGTAGTCAATTGCTTAGGGACAATTTCACAACTCCTACCACCACCTTTCCACAGTCGCTATATTTACTTTATTGCTTCTTTATATAAACAGCCCCTACTTTTTATTTAAGTGTTCTTTATTATCTTGCAAACCTATCCTATCACACCTACAAAGTACTTCTAGTTTCATACTTGTTCTAGGTAAAGCGAACGTCAAGCGTGCGTAGAGTCGTATCAGTGGCCGATAGGACTTGAGAAAGTATTTGTTCTACCTTTAGCTCCTCGTTGGGTTCGACACTCTTACTTATCGAAATAGGCTACAACTATCCCGTATACTTGCGGGTTATGAGGCCCCAGCGCTCAACCCCGACCCCGACCCCTCCCAACCTAGCCACGTCGGGCATGCACCCACTGTAAGGCCCCCACCGCTCCTCCTCCCTCAGGTAGCTAGGTTCTTTGGTTAATTTACTTAGGTTTTAGTTAGGGGCAGATGGTTAATTAGGTTATATATTTAGTTATGAATTTAGCTAGGTTTTTCTTCAAGTTCTATATTTTTCTTCCTTTTATATGCAAATTTGAAGTGGACATGTGATATGTGGACATGTGATGGACATGTCATATTTGGAATTTGGACATGTCATTTGGGCATGATGATTATGTGTAGGGTAAATCATCCGAGTGGCCTATGTTATGCCGAAATGTTGATTCATTTCTGTTCCGGTGAATTTCAGGCGCACGATATGTCCATTTTTAGCAAAGCTCGTGCCGAAATTTTCCGTGAATTTTGGCATGATTTGTGCTTAGATAGTAGGCATATCGAGTGCTGGTAGTTGCTGGGAAATGACATTCCAGCAAACATAGATTTCTTTTTTATGTCATTTCTCATTTTTTTCGAAGTTTTAGAATTAAACGAGGATACTTAATCATAGGAAACATGTCGAATAACGAAGAAACTAGGCCTTCTGACCAAGATGCAGACGAGATGGATTATGAGGGTGAACAAGAGTACCTCGACTATTTGACTGCTAAGCAATTGCAAAGTTGTGACGCCCGGATAATCAAGCTACAGTAACCTCTGCTAATGATGCCATGCCACCTCCGTTATTGTCGCTAATCTCGCGTTAGTTCAAAACGATTCGAATTCAAATTTGAATTTTTGGCAAACAAACAAAGTTTTCAAGATTTAAAACAAAAATGTTCGGACCATGTCAAATATTGCATAGATAATTATGGTGAAGTAAACACATTTTTAGAAAATACATAAATATTTTAATTTGAATAAAACAGAAGGGAAAATAAATAAAAAAAATAAACAAATGAAAGGAAAACAAAACAAAACGGAAACAACAGAACCCCTCCCCCCCTTGGGCCAAGTGGCCCAGCTGGCCTCCGCCGCACGAACGGGCCGGCCCAACCGCCCCACACCCCCACTCCCTAT
>NC_041387.1:330575116-330582918 GCF_002162155.2 Triticum dicoccoides | reverse complement strand
CGACGTGCTCGTCGCCGGTGACGCATTGCCACCGCTTAGAGGACCTCCCCGCCATCGCCGTTTGTCGGGGGCAACCTCACCGGAGCTCCTCTGCCTCGACCCCGCCGTCGCCGGAACGGCACCTCCCCTCGAGCAGCGCCGCCCTCCGCCGCCACCACATTGCCGGTGCAACCCCGCCGCTGCCACGTCGCCGTCGTCTTCGACCTCCACACCGAGCATGCTGCCTTGTCCCCTACGAACCCCTGTGAGCTCCACCGCACGTCATCCATTCCTCACTGCTCATGTGGTCGTGCCACTCGTCGCCGTAGCCCGTGCTCCCCTCGCGCCCCCCCGCGCTTGCTGCAGCTGTTACAGCCCCACGCGCCTCCACGCGCTGACCGACCCCGTCCTCACCTCCTCCTCCCCGCGCTGCGCCTGAACGGCGCCCCGACGCGCGCCTGGCTCTGCCCCGGCCTCGCCTTCCCTCTCCGTGCGCCGCTCCGGCCATCCCCGCCTCCTCTGCACATGGCTCGCGGCCACCCTGCCGGCCATCTGCGCCCGCCTCGACGTGCCGCCTCCTGTTCCGGTTCCACACCTCCGCCGCTTCTGCTGGACGGCGCCGTGGGAGCCGGCGGCCGCGCCGATGGCCTCACCCGATCGCCAGCACCTGGGCTCGCCCCAGTGTGTGCCCCTGTCGGCCACGCCCGCTGCGCCCACTCGGGCGCGCGCCCGCACACCCGTAACCGCTAAGGCCCCTATGGGCCTATGACAAACGGGGCCCACGCCCAGAACGAAAATAATAATAATAATAATAAATAGATAAGTAAATAATTAAAATATTAATTAATTAATTAATTAAATAATTAATTAACTTAATTAATCCTGATAGGTTAACCTAATCACTAAGTTTAGTTAATTAATCTGTTAGGTTAGTTAACAGTCAATGACAGCTGGGACCCACTGGTCAGGTTGACCAGTCAACCCCCGTTGACTGCTAACGTCAGCATGACATCATGCTGATGTCATAGATCCATTTTCGAATTAACTTAAATAATCAATTAAATTCCAAAAATTCATAAAAACTTTAGAAAATCATATCTTTTAATCTGTAACTCGGATTAAATTATTTTCAACATGAAAGTTGTTCAGAACGAAGAGACGAATCCGGATACGCAGCCCGTTCGTCCGCCACACATCCCTAGCATAGCAAACACGCAACTTTCCCCCTCCGGTTCATCTGTCCGAAAACTCGAAACTCCGGGAATACTTTCCCGGATGTTTCCCTCCTTCGTCGGTATCACTTACTACCGCGTTAGGGCACACCAAACACCGCGTATTGTCTTGTTACGCTTTGTGATGCTTTGATTGTTCTGTTATTTATTGTGTTCCCTCTCCGTTACTTCTTTTCGATAGACCCCGAGACTGCCGGCGACCCCCAGTTCGACTACGGTGTTGGTGACTCGTCCTTCTTGCCAGAGCAACCAGGCAAGCCCCCCCTTGATCACCAGACATCGCCTATTCTTCTCTATACTGATTGCATTAGAGTAGTGTAGCATGTTACTGCTTTCCGTTATTCCTATGCTGATGCATAGCCTGTCCTTGCTACTACTGTTGTTACCATTACCTGCTATCCTACTGCTTAGTATAGGATGCTAGTGTTCCATCAGTGGCCCTACACTCTTGTCCGTCTGCCATGCTATACTACTGGGCCGTGATCACTTCGGGAGGTGATCACGGGCATATACGATATACTTTACACAGTTACATTACCTGTGATACAGTTCGGAGATGGGGGCTGAAGGGGCAGGTGGCTCCATCCCGGTAGAGGTGGGCCTAGGTTCCCGACGGCCCCCGACTGTTACTTTGTGGTGGAGCGGCAGGGCAGGTTGAGACCACCTAGGAGACAGGTGGGCCTGGCCCTGGTCGGCGTTCGCAGATATTTAACACGCTTAACGAGATCTTGGTATTTGATCTGAGTTGGCTACGAGCCTATATGCACTAACCAACTATGCGGGAGTAGTTATGGGTATCCCGGCGTCGTGGTATCAGCCGAAGCCTTCTTGACATCAGCGACTGAGTGGCGCGCGCCGGGTTGGACTGCATTAACGCAACTTCCTTTGTAATGGAGGTTGCTAGGTCTGCTCACCGGCCGCGTACGCAACGTGCAGGTGTGCTAAGGGCGATGGGCCCAGACCCCTGTGCGCTTAGGTTTAGACCGGCGTGCTGACCTCTCTGTTGTGCCTAGGTGGGGCTGCGACGTGTTGATCTTCCGCGGCCAGGCATGACCCAGGAAAGTGTGTCTGGCCAAATGGGATCAAGCGTGTTGGGTAAGTTGGTGCACCCCTGCAGGGAAGTTAATCTATTCGAATAGCCGTGATCTTCGGTAACAGGACGACTTGGAGTTGTACCTTGACCCTATGACAACTAGAACCTGATACTTAATAAAACACACCCTTCCAAGTTCCACAGACAACCCGGTGATCGCTTTTCCACAGGGCGATGAGGGGAGGATCGCCGGGTAGGATTATGCTACTGCGTTGCTACTGGAGATGCTACTTGGAGATACTACTTGGAGGACTTCAATCTACTCTCTTCTACATGCTGCAAGATGGAGGTGGGCAGAAGCGTAGTCTTCGACAGGATTAGCTATCCCCCTCTTATTCTGGCATTCTGCAGTTCAGTCCACTGATATGGCCCTTTACACATATACCCATGCATATGTAGTGTAGCTCCTTGCTTGCGAGTACTTTGGATGAGTACTCACAGTTGCTTTTCTCCCTCTTTTCCCCTTTCCCTTTTACCTGGTTGTCGCAACCAGATACTGGAGCCCTGGTGCCAGACGCCACCATCGACGATGATTCCTACTACACTGGAGGTGCCTACTACTACATGCAGGCCGCTGACGACGACCAGGAGTAGTTAGGAGGATCCCATGCAGGAGGCCTGCGCCTCTTTCGATCTGTATCCCAGTTTGTGCTAGCCTTCTTAAGGCAACTTGTTTAACTTATGTCTGTACACAGATATTGTTGCTTCCGCTGACTCGTCTATGATCGAGCACTTGTATTCGAGCCCTCGAGGCCCCTGGCTTGTATTATGATGCTTGTATGACTTATTTTATTTTTAGAGTTGTGTTGTGATATCTTCCCGTGAGTCCCTGATCTTGATCGTACACGTTTGCATGTATGATTAGTGTACGATTAAATCGGGGGCGTCACAAGTTGCTATCAGAGCCGACTGCCTGTAGGAATCCCCCTTTCCAACTCCTTGGCCGAAGTTGAGTCTAGTCATTGCAAAACTTTTACTAACTTGGTTGTGTGCCTTACGGGCCCACGTCGCCATTGGGTGGTATTAGGATCTTTTATTCCTCGACCTATACTCTGGGACTCTGATCTCTCTTCTATTCGGGTTAAATGGATTTTGCTAATTCTAACATTAGGATATCGTTATCACTTTCACCCGGAGAGCCCCTTATTACTGATGATCGTCTGCTGCACGTGAAGGCCCTGAAGATACTCTCCGCTGTAACCCAAGAATTTGTGTCCGTTGCTTTTGCAATTCCCTACCACCAAAATATCCCTATGGATAAATACATACAACTGTCGTCCTTACTTTTGTTCCCAGTTGATCTTGTCATTGGAAGATACCCTAAAATTCTCTCTATTGATCCGAGAATACTTTGTGCCTACTGCCTTGCAGTTCCTTTCCACCTGAATACCTCTACGGATAATTTCTCGCCCTTATCGAGTATCCACTCATCCCCAGTTGTTCATGTGTTTCACAATGGTCTTTGAAATACTATTCAATCCTCCAAAATTCCTCAGTAGCTTATTGCTCTACAATACTTGTCTGCTTGCATTATGGATGCTTTTCATATGTTTGACAATATTCGTTAGTATCCTTAGACACCGTCATTTTGATCCTATTGATTCAACATGTGTGTGAATGCACACAATCAACAATCGACCCTTCTAAATTATCTTTCCGGCTCAGACGTCATTCTGAACACGAGCTGGTTCTGGACCAAACTATTTGTCGTCAATTGTGCCTCTGGCCTATCCAACTTGTCCATCCTTGATTAGAGTGTCTGCTTCTGATCCCTTGTTTTGGAAATCATAATTCCTTTGTTATCTAAGCATCAAATTATTCAGATGTTCTATAATCTGATGCCCGTGCAACCTTTCTTCCTCTGATTGAGTACAGATACTCACATCAGCTCCGTTGTGGATCGCCTGATCCATTGTTGGATTTCATCCGACATCGTCCTTCATATTCAATAACCTTGTGAGCCTTTCCACGGGTGTATATTGCCTTTGGTAAATTGTATCCTCTGCTTAGCCAACCATGCTCTTCTTTCGAGCTTGTGTATTTACTTTTGGAACTTGTGGTATATGTTCTAAGATGCCCCGATGGGTTGAACCTATGCCTTCCTTAATATGTGTGAACTCGAAGGTTTTCACAAGACATACTCTTCTGGTATTTTGCCAGATAAAATTTCAACACTACAGCTTCATCGAACGTGAGAAGTGAATGAAAGATTATACATTAAAGAAGTGAGAGTCGACCTTGAACCTTGTGTTCATTCCCATGGACACGATGTAGATCTTATCATTAAAAGCTTCTCTTAAATTAATTATTCCCTTGGTATAAGTTCAACTTATATCTGGGATCTGGCCTTTTGCAATCGTGGTTCCGACCATATGTTCTTCCTTGATCCCATTTCTTGGGCAAGTTTAAGCACTTGTCCTCTGCAAAGCAGTACCCCAGTCCAACCTCTACGTTGGTCTGTCGTCGAGTATTACCCCTGGTATCTCGAGGATATCATGCCATTGCACTACATTACCCTGTCCTTTGATGGAGTACTACCTTTACCCTGTCTTTGTCACTTCATGCTTCTGGGTTGTTTGTTAACCGAGAAAACCGATAAGTGAATCGATTCAGCACTCCGATTCAATAACTCTAAGTAATTTTTGTTGCTTACGAGTTTAATAATCCTTTAAGTCATTCCTAGCCTGATTAGCTATATCATCATCATACTAATTTTTTTTAACTGTGCTACCTGGTCTTTATTCCCGGAGCATAACTTTCAATGATGAACTAAGCTTGCGTCGATTTTCGTCGTCATATCATTTCTCCTTGAACAACAAACTTGATTTAGAGTTTGTGTCCTAACCGGGGTTCCAATAACCTTTCGCTTCATCATTCGTTTGACTTGATGTGATCGCGGATCGATTACATCTTCAGGTAATCTCTCGACAAATGTCTCGTGATCATTATCAACTTTCTGAGCTATTCCAGAATAACAATCAAATTCATGATAAGAATTACCATCCTTGCCCCTCGATGAATTGTGTGTCATCGACTACTTCCTTGCCTTCTTTCCAACACAAACTTGTTTGTGTTGTGGCTATACCTTGAGTTCCTTGTTAACCGACTTATGTTATGTTCTACCTTGAAGTATTACCATCTGCTATGTCAAGAATGTCGTGAGAAATTCACCACCTCTTAAGAATTCTTGGTATGGTGATACTTCTCACCCTCACCATTCTTTCTTGGTCCTCGTGTTCATTCCAACCGGTGTTCCAACAAGTGAACGGTGCTGTTTGAATTCTGCCCTTCTAGCAACCCTATTGCTTTGAAGTTAATGGTCGGTCGTTCGTTCTTGGACTATTGATTATTGAATCACCATTCTGACATTGGTCGTGCAAACCCGACCCATATTTCGGGCGCACCTTTCAACCAATGTTTAATTGTGTTTGTTTTCCTCGAGCATACCTCATTATATCATTTGATATGACAAATGTTATCCCCATGTTCACATAATTGTGGAAATCCATCTTGTTGGAAGTCTCGATGAAGTGTCGCTGAGACCGTCAGCCACCTGCCCATCCTCTCCTTGGTTTAATGATGAACTCTTGTTTTGGACTCGCTCCCATAGTTCATTTCTTGAGAATCTTACATTGTCATCTCATCAATTTGTGTTGCACCTTTTCTTCTCTGGCATCTTAAGTCAGAGGTATCCTGACACCAATCGGATCTGAACCTCGGTCAGATATGATGGTTGGGGCATATTTCCAAGAGTTATAACATTGGTCTATGTATGACCTGGTAAGGTGATGACATGCTTAGCACCCCCGGTAGGAGGACCTATTATTATAGTTTCCTTTCTGGCAAGGTTAACCATTCTTCCATGAGGAAATTGTAAAGACTTACTCTATAAGTTATTCCTGATGGATCCTTTGTGTTCCCAAACTCTGACCTTTGCTCGAAGACCATGTCGATGCTATCTCGAAGCATGTTTGTGGTACTCTGATTTTCAACAAGTACATTGAAGCCCAATGCTAAATATTTCCTGCCCAATTATCCAAACACCGCTGTATGGGTAATGTCATGAAAAATCCTCTCCCCTACCTAAAGAGTTTTCTACATTATATCCTGACATGGATATCATGCTCTGCTTGTCCTTGGGGAGGATATACCCTTGAAATATGTGTTTAAACATATTTTCCTTTCCATTGTTCTGTTTAATCTGATGATCATATTTTCCTTCCATTGTTGATTTAACCTTTCTTGTGATCTATATGATCTGAGTAGTAATATTCTCCTGCTTATGTAAACACCTCGGTGTACAACTCTGCCAGTGAGACCCTGTTGCTTTTGTTGGTGACATTTCGGTAACCACCGATGGACAAGAACTTTGCCTACTGGTCCGCCTCGTTCAACGAGCAGGAAAATGGTTCTCTTCGTCCCTCGCCCTTGGTACCGACATTGTTGTCGACATAACTGATAGGCTACCCTCTAACATGTCTTGCTATCATGACCGTGCAAGAGTCAACACCCTTCCTACTTTTAACCACATGGTGGGCCCATAACCCACAGTTCCACAGGATCAAAACCTGACTCTCCTGTACAGCCCTATTACTAATGGTTATTTCCCACGCTTGGCTTCATATTTAATTCACGGGCCACCTTCCTAATGCTCTATTCTGGTATCAGACGCAATACTTACTCTCGTTGCTCTGAAACCCTTTCTCACTCCGGTTGAGACTTCGAGAAACTATCTATCCGCTTGGAACCTCTTATTGTACCTTCGTACCTTACCCTCGACATATTTTGTTGGTTCAACTCAAAAGATACTCTTATGCTCATTCATGGGTTAACCCCAGATTGTCTCTCTCATAAGCATTTTGTCGTAGCCGAGCTGCCCCTTACCTATTCGTAAGTACGTTGGAGTTCCCGAAGAAAAGGACGACTTCACCATGATGACCTGAAGCACAAAAATAAAGACGTCAATGTAATGGATCGACCTCTTCGAGAAGAGCAACCAAAGACGAGAATACCCGTTAGAACTTCGTAACCAAAATTTTCCCCTTAGTCTCCCTCTTAAATCTCGGGACGAGATTTCTTGTAGTGGAGGAGAATTGTGACGCCCGGATAATCAAGCTACAGTAACCTCTGCTAATGATGGCATGCCACCTCCGTTACTGTCGCTAATCTCGCGTTAGTTCAAAATGATTCGAATTCAAATTTGAATTTTTGGCAAACAAACAAAGTTTTCAAGATTTAAAACAAAAATGTTCGGACCGTGTCAAATATTGCATAGATAATTATGGTGAAGTAAACACATTTTTAGAAAATACATAAATATTTTAATTTGAATAAAACAGAAGGGAAAATAAATAAAAAAATAAACAAATGAAAGGAAAACAAAACAAAACGGAAACAACAGAACCCCTCCCCCCTGGGCCAAGTGGCCCAGCTGGCCTCCGCCGCACGAACGGGCCAGCCCAACCGCCCCACACCCCCACTCCCTATACCCACTAGGG
>NC_041387.1:330552986-330574809 GCF_002162155.2 Triticum dicoccoides | reverse complement strand
CCCGCCGCCGACGTGCTCGTCGCCGGTGACGCATTGCCACCGCTTAGAGGACCTCCCCGCCATCGCCGTTTGTCGAGGGCAACCTCACCGGAGCTCCTCTGCCTCGACCCCGCCGTCGCCGCAACGGCACCTCCCCTCGAGCAGCGCCGCCCTCCGCCGCCACCACATCGCCGGTGCCACCCCGCCGCTGCCACGTCGCCGTCGTCTTCGACCTCCTCCCCGAGCACGCTGCCTTGTCCCCTACGAACCCCTGTGAGCTCCACCGCACGTCCTCCATTCCTCACTGCTCATGTGGTCGTGCCACTCGTCGCCGTAGCCCGTGCTCCCCTCGCCCCCCCGCGCTTGCTGCAGCTGTTACAGCCCCGCGCGCCTCCACGCACCGACCGACCCTGTCCTCACCGCGCTGCGCCTGAACGGCGCCCCGGCGCGCGCCTGGCTCTGCCCCAGCCTCGCCTTCCCTCTCCATGCGCCGCTCCAGCCATCCCCGCCTCCTCTGCACATGGCTCGCGGCCACCCTGCCGGCCATCTGCGCCCGCCTCGACGTGCCGCCTCCTGTTCCGGTTCCACACCTTCGCCGCTTCTGCTGGACGGCGCCGTGGGAGCTGGCGGCCGCGCCGATGGCCTCACCCGATCCCCAGCGCCTGGGCTCGCCCCAGTCGGGTGCGCCCCTGTCGGCCACGCCCGCTGCGCCCACTCGGGCGCGCGCCCGCACACCCGTAACCGCTAAGGCCCCTATGGGCCTATGACAAACGGGGCCCACGCCCAGAACGAAAAAAAAATAAAAAATAGATAAGTAAATAATTAAAATATCAGTTAATTAATTAATTAAAGAATTAATTAACTTAATTAATCCTGATAGGTTAACCTTATCACTAAGTTTAGTTAATTAATCTGTTAGGTTAGTTAACAGTCAATGATAGCTGGGACCCACTGGTCAGGTTGACCAGTCAACCCCCGTTGACTGCTGACGTCAGCATGACATCATGCTGATGTCATAAATCCATTTTCGAATTAATTTAAATAATTAATTAAATTCCAGAAATTCATAAAAACTTTAGAAAATCATATCTTTTAATCCGTAACTCGGATTAAATTATTTTCAACATGAAAGTTGTTCAGAACGAAGAGACGAATCCGGATACGCAGCCCGTTCGTCCGCCACACATCCCTAGCATAGCAAACACGCAACTTTCCCCCTCCGGTTCATCTGTCCGAAAACGCGAAACTCCGGGAATACTTTCCCGGATGTTTCCCCCCTTCATCGGTATCACTTACTACCGCGTTAGGGCACACCAAACACCGCGTATTGTCTTGTTACACTTTGTGATGCTTTGATTGTTCTGTTATTTATTGTGTTCCCTCTCCGTTACTTCTTTCCGATAGACCCCGAGACTGCCGGCGACCCCCAGTTCGACTACGGTGTTGGTGACTCGTCCTTCTTGCCAGAGCAACCAGGCAAGCCCCCCCCCTTGATCACCAGATATCGCCTATTCTTCTCTATACTGCTTGCATTAGAGTAGTGTAGCATGTTACTGCTTTCCGTTAGTCCTATCCTGATGCATAGCCTGTCCTTGCTACTACTGTTGTTACCATTACCTGCTATCCTACTGCTTAGTATAGGATGCTAGTGTTCCATCAGTGGCCCTACACTCTTGTCCGTCTGCCATGCTATACTACTGGGCCGTGATCACTTCGGGAGGTGATCACGGGCATATACGATATACTTTACACAGTTACATTACCTGTGATACTGTTCGGAGATGGGGGCTGAAGGGGCAGGTGGCTCCATCCCGATAGAGGTGGGCCTGGGTTCCCGACGGCCCCCGACTGGTACTTTGTGGCGGAGCGGCAGGGCAGGTTGAGACCACCTAGGAGACAGGTGGGCCTGGCCCTGGTCGGCGTTCGCGGATATTTAACATGCTTAACGAGATCTTGGTATTTGATCTGAGTTGGCTATGAGCCTATACGCACTAACCAACTACGCGGGAGTAGTTATGGGTATCCCGGTGTCGTGGTATCAGCCGAAGCCTTCTTGACGTCACCGACTGAGTGGCGCGCGCCGGGTTGGACTGCGTTAACGCAACTTCCTTTGTAATGGAGGTTGCTAGGTCTGCTCACCGGCCGCGTACGCAACGTGCAGGTGTGCTAAGGGCGATGGGCCCAGACCCCTGTGCGCTTAGGTTTAGACCGGCGTGCTGACCTCTCTGTTGTGCCTAGGTGGGGCTGCGACGTGTTGATCTTCCGCGGCCGGGCATGACCCAGGAAAGTGTGTCCGGCCAAATGGGATCAATCGTGTTGGGTAAGTTGGTGCACCCCTGCAGGGAAGTTAATCTATTCGAATAGCCGTGATCTTCGGTAACAGGACGACTTGGAGTTGTACCTTGACCTTATGACAACTAGAACCGGATACTTAATAAAACACACCCTTCCAAGTTCCACAGACAACCCGGTGATCGATTTTCCACAGGGCGACGAGGGGAGGATCGCCGGGTAGGATTATGCTACTGCGTTGCTACTGGAGATGCTACTTGGAGATGCTACTTGGAGATACTACTTGGAGGACTTCAATCTACTCTCTTCTACATGCTGCAAGATGGAGGTGGCCAGAAGCGTAGTCTTCGACAGGATTAGCTATCCCCCTCTTATTCTGGCATTCTGCAGTTCAGTCCACTGATATGGCCCTTTACACATATACCCATGCATATGTAGTGTAGCTCCTTGCTTGCGAGTACTTTGGATGAGTACTCACGGTTGCTTTTCTCCCTCTTTTCCCCTTTCCCTTTTACCTGGTTGTCGCAACCAGATACTGGAGCCCTGGAGCCAGACGCCACCATCGACGATGATTCCTACTACACTGGAGGTGCCTACTACTACATGCAGGCCGCTGACGACGACCAGGAGTAGTTAGGAGGATCCCAGGTAGGAGGCCTGCGCCTCTTTCGATCTGTATCCCAGTTTGTGCTAGCCTTCTTATGGCAACTTGTTTAACTTATGTCTGTACTCAGATATTGTTGCTTCCGCTGACTCGTCTATGATCGAGCACTTGTATTTGAGCCCTCGAGGCCCCTGGCTTGTATTATGATGCTTGTATGACTTATTTTATTTTTAGAGTTGTGTTGTGATATCTTCCCGTGAGTCCCTGATCTTGATCGTACACGTTTGCATGTATGATTAGTGTACGATTAAATCGGGGGCGTCACAAAAGTGAAGGATTGCAGGTCGGCCTCTGATACGTCTCCGTCGTATCTACTTTTCCAAACACTTTCGCCCTTGTTTTGGACTTTAACTTGCATGATTTGAATGGAACTAACCCGAGCTAATGATGTTTTCAACAGAACTACCACGGTGTTATTTTTGTGCAGAAATAGAAGTTCTGGAATGACCTGAAAATCCACGGAGCAACTTTTCAGAATTAATAAAAAATACTGGCGAAAGAATTAGCGTCAGGGGGCCCACACCATGCCCACGAGGGTGGGGGCGCGCCCCCTGCCCCTGGGCGTGCCCCCTCCCCCTGGGCGCGCCCCCTGCCTCGTGGGCCCCATGGAGGACCGCCGACCTCAACTCCAACTCCATATATTTACTTTCGCAGAGAAAAAATCAGAGAGAAAGTTCCATCGCATTTTATGATAAGGAGCGGCCGCCAAGCCCTAATCTCTCCCGGGAGGGATGATCTGGAGTCTGTTCGGGGCTCCAGAGAGGGGGATTCGTCGCCGTCATCATCATCAACCATCCTCCATCTCCAATTTCATGATGCTCACCGCCGTGCGTAAGTAATTCCATCGTAGGCTTGCTGGACGATGATGGGTTGGATGAGATTTACCATGTAATCAAGTTAGTTTTGTTAGGGTTTGACCCCTACTATCCACTATGTTCTGAGATTGATGTTGATATGACTTTGCTATGCTTAATGCTTGTCACTAGGGCCCGAGTTCCATGATTTCAGATCTGAACCTATTATGTTTTCATGAATATATGTGAGTTCTTAATCCTATCTTGCAAGTCTATATTCACCTATTATGACAATAATCAGGATACTTCTCGGTGATGACCATAGTTTGATGAGTTCTTGTATTCACTAAGTGTTAATGCTTTGGTCCGGTACTCTATTAAAAGGAGGCCTTAATATCCCTTAGTTTCCGTTAGGACCCCGCTGCCACGGGAGGGTAGGACAAAAGATGTCATGCAAGTTCTTTTCCATAAGCACGTGTGACTATGTCCGGAATACATGCCTACATTACATTGATGAAATGGAGCTAGTTCTGTGTCACCCTATGTTATAACGGTTACATGATGAACCGCATCCGACATAATTATCCATCACTGATCCAATGCCTATGAGCTTTTCACATATTGTGCTTTGCTTATTTACTTACCGTTGCTACTGTTACAATTACTACAAAACTTCTACTGTTACTTTTGCCACTGTTACCGTTACTTCCATACTACTTTGCTACTAAATACTTTGCTGAAGATACTAAGTTATCAGGTGTGGTTGAATTGAAAACTCAACTGTAAATACTTGAGAATATTCTTTGGCTCCCCTTGTGTCGAATCAATAAATTTGGGTTGAATACTCTACCCTCGAAAACAATTGCGATCCCCTATACTTGTGGGTTATCAAGACTATTTTCTGGCGCCGTTGCTGGGGAGCATAGCTCTATTCTTTGAGTCACTTGGGATTTGTACCTGTTGATCACTATGAGGAACTTGAAAGACGAAAGAACTAAGATTTATCCCTCAACTACGAGGGGAAGTAAGGAACTGCCATCTAGCTCTGCACTAGATTCTCCTTCTGTTATGAGTAAGCTTGCGACACCTAAACCTGCTTTTGCCATTAATTCTGATATGTCGCATGCTATTGACGATGCCACTTCTACTGTGCATGATACTTATGATGAAACTACTTCTGTGCTTGAAACTACAGTGCCATTAGGTGAATTTCTTGATGAACAACTTGCTAGGGTTAGAGAGAATGAAATTATTGAAGATAGTGATGATGAAGGTTCTCCCCCTAAGTATGCATTGCCTGTTGTTCGAGAGGGTTATGTTATGGATGAAGAAACTAGTAGAGATAGTCTTGCTTGCAATGATAGATCTGATCTTCAGAAGTTATTAGCTAAACTGAAATAGAAATCTCTAAATGCTAGAATGAAATATGACCCTGCTTTTGCTACTTCACATATCTTTGTTACTGATAAGTACTATGAATTCTCTGTCGATCCTGAGATAATTACTTTGGTTGAATCTGATCCTTTTTATGGCTATGAATCTGAAACTGTTGTGGCACATCTTACTAACTTAAATGATATAGCCACCCTGTTCACTAATGATGAGAAATCTCGCTACTACTACATCCTTAAGATATTTCTGTTCTCATTAAAGGGTGATGCTAAAACTTGGTTTAATTCTCTTGATCCTGGTTGTGTGCGTAGTCCCCAGGATATGATTTATTACTTCTCTGCTAAATATTTCCCTACTCATAAGAAACAAGCTGCCTTGAGGGAAATATATAATTTTGTGCAAATTGAAGAAGAGAGTCTCCCGTAAGCTTGGGGGAGGCTTCTCCGTTTACTTAATGCTTTGCCTCATCATCCTCTTAAGAAAAATGAAATACTTGATATCTTTTATAATGGACTAACTGATGCTTCCAAGGACCACTTGGATAGTTGTGCTGGTTGTGTTTTCAGGGAAAGAACAGTCGATCAAGCTTACTTGCTATTGAATAATATGTTGACTAATGAAAATAATTGGACACTTCTTGAGCCAACTCCTGAGCCAATTCCTGAGCCAACCCCTAAACCAACTCCGAAGAAGAGAGGTGTTCTATTTCTCAGTCCTGAAGATATGCAAGAGTCAAAGAAATCTATGAAAGAAAAAGGTATTAAAGCTGAAGATGTTAAGAATTTACCTCCTGTTGAAGAAATACATGGTCTTAATTTACCACCTATTGAAGAAACAGATTATGTTGATAACCCGACACAGGTAGTAAAGGTGAATTCTCTCTATAGATATGGTAAAGTTGAAATCCCGTCTACTAAGTTTCCTAGCCAATGTTTGGATGAATTTGATGACTTTATGGCTAGACAAGAAAACTTCAATGCTTATGTTGGTAGAGAATTAAAGAGTAATGCTTACATGACTGGACGCTTGAGTGATTATATGGCTAGAGTTAAAGGTGAACTTAAACTCATTAGTAAATATGCTTCTATGTTTACCACTCACGCAGAACAAGTACTTAAGGCTCAAAGTGATTTGCTCGATGAATTAAATAATAAACATGATTTTGCTGTTAGAGTGGCTACTAGAACAGGTAAAATGACTCTGGAACCTTTGTATCCTGAAGGCCACCCTAAGAGAATTGAGCAAGATTCTCAAAGAAATAATTTAGATGCACCTAGTTCTTCCAAAAGAAAGAAAAAGAAAAATGATAGGACTTTGCATGCCTCTAGTGAACCTGTTGTAGACACATCTGAGAATCCCAATGATGTTTCTATTTCTGATGCTGAAACACAATCTGTTGATGAACATGAACCTAGTGATAATGTTAATGATGATGTTCATGTTGATGCTCAACCTAGCAATAATGATGTAGAGATTGAACTTGCTGTTGATCTTGATAACCCACAATCAAAGAATCAAAGTTATGATAAGAGAGACTTTGTTGCTAGGAAGCATGGTAAAGAAAGAGAACCATGGGTTCAGAAACCCATGCCTTTTCCTCCTAAGCCATCCAAGAAAAACGATGATGAGGATTTTGAGCGCTTTGCTGAAATGATTAGACCTATCTTCTTATGTATGCGCTTAACTGATATGATTAAAGTAAATCCTTATGCTAAATATATGAAAGATATTATTACAAATAATAGAAAGATATCGGAAGCTGAAATTTCCACCATGCTTGCTAATTATACTTTTAAGGGTGGAATACCTAAGAAACTTGGAGATCCAGGAGTACCAACTATACCATGCTCCATTAAAAGAAACTATGTTAAAACTGCTTTGTGTGATCTTGGAGCCGGTGTTAGTGTTATGCCTCTCTCTTTATATCATAGACTTGAATTGAATAAGTTGACACCTACTGAAATATATTTAAAAATGGCTGACAAATCAACTGCTATACGTATCGGTATTTGTGAGGATGTGCTTGTTGTGGTTGCAAACGTTACTATCTTAATAGACTTTGTTATTCTTCATATTCCCGAGGACGATAGTATGTCGATTATCCTTGGTAGACCCTTTTTGAATACTGCAGGGGTTGTTATTGATTGCAACAAAGGCAATGCCACTTTTCATGTTAATGGTAATGAGCATACGGTACACTTTCCGAGGAAACAACCTCAAGTTCATAGCATCAATTCTACTGGAAAGATTCCAACTATCATTATTGGAGGTTTTGAATTTCGTCTTCCTACTGTCAAGAAAAATATGATATTCTTATTATTGCGGATGTGCATATCACCATTGAGGTAACCTAGTGTTATTCAAAATTTCTCCGGTTCCATGTTATTCGGAATGAGTTTGTTAGCAAGACTTGATCAACCTTGTTAGTGGATTCCTTTTGATTATCATGAGATGGATGAAATTAGAAGGCACAACCTTCTGTACCCTCCTTCCACTTTCTGTTATTTAGATTAAATAAAGTAAAAATAGTATTTTCTATCTGTTTTCTGAATTATCCATGCAATAAAATATATCCCAAAAATAAAATTTCTCCAAATGCCGTCCAAATTTAGTATGGTTTTTGTAGAATATTTGAGAATATCTGGCACTAAGAACACAACAGGGGGAGCAAGCACCTGGCCATGAGGGTCCAGCGCACGCCCCCTACCTCGTGGGCCCATGGTGGATCCCCTCCACTTATTCCTGCACACACACACTTCATCTTCCTCCCAAAAAAATCAACATCCAACTCAAGCACGAGTTCTAGCTCACTTTGCTGCCATTTTTGATCTCCTTGCTCAAAGCTCCATTCACAAAACTGCTTTGGGGGATTGTTCTTTGGTACGTGACTCCTCCAATGGTCCAATTAGTTTTTGTTCTAGTGCTTTATTCATTGGAAATTTTTTCTGCCTAGGTGACCCTGTTCTTGAGCTTGCATGTCAAATTTATATTCCCTAGTAATTCTAATGCATGATATAGGCTCTAGGAACTTGTGGGAGTAGTTGCTATCAATTTTGTTAAGTTTGATTCAATTTTATTTTGAGTTACTAAAAATTTCAGAAATTTTCAGAAAAAAGATGAAGAGATTGTTCTTGAGGGGCTCTTCTAGCCAGGGCTCTAAGGATAAACAAACTAAGGAGAACGAAAAGGCCAAGTATAATCTTCCTCGTGTGGCGGAAGTACGGCCGTGTGAATGGCCTTGTGATGATTTATTGAGAGCAGTCAGGATTTATGAAGACTTTTATTCTTCGGCTGATAATGCGGGTCTCACCGACTTCCTCCACGACCGGATCGAACAGTATCTCTTACTCACCAATACCTTCATGCAAAACTTCTACTATTATCCTAAGAAATCACCTCCTTCAGTAGCTATTCATTTATATGATGTGGCTAGGGAGATGTCATTACGTGATTTTTGCGGGGTTTGCAAAATACCCTTCGAGGGCAGCTGAGAGGAACCGCATCATATAGATGTGGATGGTTTTATTGATACTATTACTATAGGGGAATCGATAGAGGTTTCCGATGCAAGAATTACTAGCATACATTTTCCTGTTTTACGCTACTTTGCCATATTTGCTAGTCGATGCTTAATTGGTCGCAGAAACTGTGGAAACCTTAGTTTTCCTGATATTATTATTTTGTTCCATGCTTTATTCCGTGATAGTATGGGTGCTATTATTGCTAAACGATTAAGCCTGAACCGTACAAAGGGCCCCATCTTTGGAGGCACGCGTTGCTAAACATTTCAGGATACCTATTAGGCATTTGGGAAAGAGGAAAATTGCTGCCCCTTACCTTTTTAGATTACAGGAGCATGGTAGAGCATGAGTTTATTATTAACAATGATGATAAGATGCTTCTGTATAATTTGAGATTTCATAAGAAACACAATGAGATTATTATCCTGCCTGTGCCCTCTTTGTTTGATTTAACTGCAGGCCATTACCTTGTCTTGCCGGAGGCCGTCTACACGCTCCGTGGCCAGACATCAGCTCCAGAGCCTGAGATGGAACCACCACTTAATCCTTATGGTCCATCATCTTATCAGTGGGATCCGGAGGAGATCGCCAGCCAGTGGTAGTACAATGACACTCCTCAGTACACCGGGGAGAGTAGCCGCGATCCATGGGCATAGACCAACTTAGGCCAAAAGCCTAAGCTTGGGGGAGTACGTATTTCTCACCGACATTACATTCATGTTCGCACACTCATTCTAGTTGCCGGTGCTCATACTTTTTCATTGTATTATCCATTCTAGTTTAATTTCTTTTTCTAGCTTTCTTCTTGTGTGTTTGATAAACCTTAAGAAAAACAAAAAATTAGTTAGTTTAATTTCCATGTCTGTAGTAGTAGTAATTAAAAGAAAACCCAAAAAGATTTCTCGTTCTTCTTTTGCTTGTTGGGGGCTTTCCCGTGTAAATAGTTTCATTTCTTTTCTTTCCTTTGGTGGTTGAGAGGAGAAATGATGAAAAATGCTTAGTGGCTCTCGTATGCATGATTGTTGATTTAACCAAGAGCCCATATTACCTTGTCTTCTCCCTTGAATCGAATGCTTGCAGATTCCAGCTTAGTCCAATGCACGTGCACAATTATTATTATCCACACCATTCGGTCGTGCAAGTGAAAGGCAATACTGACGATATATGATGGACTGATTGAGATGAGAGAAGATGGTATGAACTCGACCTCTCTTGTTTTTGTAAATATGATTAGTTCATCATTCCTGACTCAGCCTATTATGAATAAACATGTTTGCAATGACAATTAGAGATTATAGTTGCTTATGCCATGCTTAATTAGCATGGATCTTATAATGGTTTACCTTGCGTGCCAACATGCTATTAAAATGGTTGTGATGTGGTATGATAGGGTGGTATCCTCATTTGAAATATTCGAGTGACTTGACTTGGCACATGTTCACGCATTTAGTTGAAACAAAATCAACATAGCCTTCACGATATTTATGTTCATGGTGGATTATATCCTACTCATGCTTGCACTCAGTGTTGATTAATTTTAATGCATGTTCATGATTGTTGTCTCTCTCTCAGTTGGTCGCTTCCCAGTCTCTTGCTAGCCTTCACCTGTACTAAGCCGGAATACTGCTTGTGCATCCAAACTCCATAAACCCCAAAGTTATTCCATATGAGTCCACCATACCTTCCTATATGCGGTATTTACCTGCCGTTCCAAGTAAATTTGTATGTGCCAAACTCCAAACCTTCAAATGAAATTCTGTTTTGTATTCTCGAGCAGCTCATGTATCAACTAGGATTGTCTGTATCTTCCATGCTAGGTGGGTTATTCTCAAGGGGAGTGGACTCTGCTCCTCATTGACGAGAAAATGGCTGGTAACCGGGATGCCCAGTCCCATGCTCGAATCAAATAAAAATAATTAAACAAAACTCCCCCAGAATTGTTGCTAGTTGGAGGCACCAATTGTTTCATGCAAGCCATGGATTGATGCTTGTTGGTGGTGGGGGAGTATAAACTTTACCATTCTATTTGGGAACCGCCTATAATGTGTGTAGCATGGAAGATATCGAGATCTCATAGTTATGTTGACAGTGAAAGTATACCGTTCAAAATTTTATTCATCTCCATTTCAAAATCAAGCTCTGGCACCTCTACAAATCCCTGCTTCCCTCTACAAAGGGCCTATCTATTTACTTTTATGTTGAGTCATCACCCTCTTATTAAAAAGCACCCGCTGGAGAGCACCGCTATCATTTGCATGCATTACTAATATTTATATTGGGTATGACTATGACTGGATCTCTTTTACCATGAATTAAAATGTTTAGTTAGTCCTTGATCTTCAAAGGTGCTTTGCATTTATGTTTTGCGGTCTCAGAAAGGGCTAGTGAGATACCATATTATTATATCATATTATGATTGTTTTGAGAAAGTGTTGTCATCCGAGTTTTACTATTATTGCTCGCTAGTTGATTATGTCATTGATATGAGTAAACATGAGACCCAAGTGTTATTTTGAATATGGTTAGTTCATAATCTTTGCTGAAAACTTGAATGTTGGCTTTACATATTTATAAAGTTTGTAAAAGTTTTTCTTTATCACTTTCAGTTTGTCAACTGAATTGCTTGAGGACAAGCAAAGGTTTAAGCTTTTGGGGGAGTTGATACGTCTCTGTCGTATCTACTTTTCCAAACACGTTTGCCCTTGTTTTGGACTCTAACTTGCATGATTTGAATGGAACTAACCCGGACTGATGTTGTTTTCAACAAAACTGCCATGGTGTTATTTTTGTGCAGAAATAAAAGTTCTTGGAATGACCCGAAAATCCATGGAGCAACTTTTCAGAATTAATAAAAAATACTGGAGAAAGAATTAGAGTCAGGGGCCCCACACCCTATCCACGAGGGTGGGGGGCGCGCCCGCTCCCCCTGGGCGCGCCCGCTCCCCCTGGGCGCGCCCCCCTGCCTCGTGGGCCCCCTGGACGTCCGCCAACGTCAACTTCAACTCCATATATTTGCTTTCACGAACAAAAAAATCAGAGATAAAGTTTCATCGTGTTTTACGATACGGAGCCGCTGCCAAGCCCTAATCTCTCTCGAGAGGGCTAATCTGGAGTCCGTTCGGGGCTCCGGTGAGGGGGATCCGTCGCCGTCGTCATCATCAACTATCCTCCATCACCAATTTCATGATTCTCACCACCATGCGTGAGTAATCCCATCGTAGGCTTGCTAGACGGTGATTGGTTGGATGGGATTTACCATGTAATCGAGTTAGTTTTGTTAGGGTTTGATCCCTAATATCCATTATGTTCTAAGATTGATGTTGCTATGACTTTGCCATGCTTAATTCTTGTCACTAGGGCCCGAGTACCATGATTTCGGATCTGAACCTATTATGTTTTCATGAATATATATGAGTTCTTGATCCTATCTTGCAAGTCTATAGTCACCTATTATGTGTTATGATCCGACAACCCCGAAGTGACAATAACAGGGATACTTCTTGATGATGACCGTAGTTTGAGGAGTTCATGTATTCAGTAAGTGTTAATGCTTTGGTCCGGTACTCTATTAAAAGGAGGCCTTAATATCCCTTAGTTTCCTTTAGGACCCAGCTGCCATGGGAGGGTAGGACAAATGATGTCATGCAAGTTCTTTTCCATAAGAATGTCCTATATTCGGAATACATGCCTACATTACATTGATGAACTGGAGCTAGTTCTGTGTCACCCTCTGTTATAACTATTAGATGATGAACCGCATCCAACATAATTATCCATCACTGATCCAATGCCTACGAGCTTTTCACATATTGTGCTTTGCTTATTTACTTTACCATTGCTACTGTTACAATTACTACAAAACTGCTACTGTTACTTTTGCCACTGTTACCGTTACTTCCATACTACTTTGCTACTAAATACTTTGCTGCAGATACTAAGTTATCCAGGTGTGGTTGAATTGACAACTCAACTGCTAATACTTGAGAATATTCTTTGGCTCCCCTTGTGTCGAAACAATAAATTTGGGTTTAATACTCTACCCTCGAAAATTGTTGCGATCCCCTATACTTGTGGGTTATCAGCCTCGATGATGGTACTGACGCCGACATCGACACCGACGCTGCCGGCACCGATGGCGATGCCGAGACCGGCGGGGAAGGTACCGGCGCTGATGCCGCTACCGAAAAGAAGAAGCAGAAGAAGCAGAGGATACGAAAACCTAACAAACTAGGGACAAGTGGTGATCACAAAGAGTGAAGCTGGCAAGTTTGAGCCATTGGAGCCGAAAGAACCTTACAAGTGCTATGGGAACCAAGTAGGATGCATCCTACGGGAATGCGCGAGCTTCAACGATGATGACTTAAGGAGCAAAGAACATTCGACGCAGTTGGTCTTGATGAAGTTGCACAAGAGATTCAAGTTCCCCGACCGGGATGATAACATAGAACAATTGTGGGATGATCCAAAGATGAAAAAGATTAACAATCACGCCATGGGCATGTTCAGCAATGATTTGGCCACCTGGAAAGGGAGGGTGAAACGAGCTATTGAAGCCGAGGAACCCCTGTCCCAGATTCTAGAGGAAAACCCAACACTTACGGAAGAGGAGTTCGAAAAGTTCAAGGACACTTGCGCTACCGAGTCAGCCAAGGTTAAGGCTGCGAAATTCAAGAGCCTTCAGCAAAGGAACACGGGGAAGCATTGCCTCGAAAGCCATGGCTACCTCGGTAAAATGCACATATGGGATAAGGAGGACGCGGAACATGAAGCCGCGGGTATCCCACACCCCTTCACGAATTTCACCAACCCCTTGGAGCGTGACTTCATCAGGGCCCGCTATAGTGGGACAAGGAAAAGAAGGTCTTTTACACGGACCAGATCACGAGGAGATTGATTAGACTATAGTAATTATTATTTTACCACCTTACATTTAGCTCTAGATCTAGTCGACTACACATTCCAAAACGGTTCACGCTCCTTCTGCCGAAAGCCCTACTTCTTCGATGAGGCCCAAGTGGGACACCCCTCTCAACCGGGCCTTGAACAAACTTAAGGGACTCCCTTTGGGCCAGCAGCCGTAATATGGTCGCGTGCACGGCGCTGGAGACGGCGCCACGTGCAAGGTGTTTTACAACGAGGACCCGAAAAGAACAGCCGAGGAGAAAAATGAGTTTTTACAGCAGGCAGTCAATGCAGCTGTAACTGCCTGCAGAAATGATGTCGCTACTAACTTGGTTCCAACTATCATCTACTGGATGAAGGAAAATCCAGACAAGACGGTACATGATTTCCCATTGGCCAGTTTTGTCGGGAGCAACTCTGTGAACAACACCACCACCGCACCATCACTTGCTCATGCAACCGGGCCTCCTCTCACACTCGCTCCTGCTCATAGCAGCCCGTCCTCAGTCTCTGGCACGCTGGGTGGGCCTTCGTCTTTGGCTGAGCTCGACGCCCTCATCGTAATTACATGTCGCACCAACATATATATATATATATAGAATATTCCATTTTCATTGCCTTTCGGATGTTTTACGCCACAGACATGTGTTTGCAGGCCGAAGAAACCCCGTGCACCATACTCTACTTAATCAAAGGCCAGAAGGTGGACGTGGGAAAGGGGGTGACAATGAACCCCTTGCAACCCACATTCCACAACCAGCCGATCCCCGCTGGGCACTTCAGGGTTAACTTGTCCAGTGTGAAATCGGGGCACGAGGATTTGCCTCCTCCAGTACAACATGTGGAAGAGGACGATGAGACCCAGCCGCAGATTGGAAGCTGCAAGTGTTGGGTGCTGCTATGTCGAAGAATCTTATTCATCTGGAGCCGGCCGAGAGCACACCAATAACCACACATCAACAAGCATGTGCGGAGACCACCACCCCGCCGATGCAATTACCATCTCCTGTAGTGCCGGGCAAGAGCGGCGGACGATGTGATGAAGCGGGAGCAATAGTACTGGCTGATGTAGTCGGTCCTGTAGAACAGAGAATGGATGATGAGACGGAGGTCGACCCAATGGCTTTCCTCAATACAAACATGTATGAGTGTGACTTAGATATGATGAGTCAACCATATGACGAATCGGGCTATCAGCATGCTAATGAGGATATGGATGATTTGCCCGGGCAGGAAGGTCGTAGCAGGGATTGCAAGTAGTTTCTCTTCATGAAATCCTCATAGGACACGCCTAAAGATGCCACCTCAACACAGGCTCAACTAGCCGGGGGTCGTACAGTGCTTAGCCCGGCAACACTGGGGCAGGGGTTAAGGAAGGGTCTGGAAGGTGTGCCCAACAAAAAGGAGAGGAAGAGATAGCGGAAGACAGCTACCTCCAGACAAGCCAGAGCACATAGCAGCCAGACGATGGATTTTGAAGAGCGTGTACCCGTGAAAGGTGCGGCCATGTTCCATCTCATGGGCGAGCCGATGCTACCACCGAAACCGCTGGAGGCACTATCAGGGGATCTGAGGAGACTGCATGACCATGTGTTGTCGACTGAGAAAATCCTACTAGCTTCGAAGGATCCAGGATATCTGACATACGCGGCTCGTGTGCCTGATGGGAAGTGCTACATCAACACACGGCCCGCAGAGGTGTTCTTCCTGTGGTTTGACCATACCTTTGAGATGTTTCTGACAAGGGCCACAAGGCGACTCGATTTTACAATCGCCCGCCTTTTTTTGCTACATATGAGCTCTGTCATGAAGAGAGAAGAAGTCTCGCAAATTTGTGTGGCAGATCTGTACTACATGCACGAGTCTTTCTTGAGTCTCGGCGACTTTGAGCGTGAAACTCCTAGGGACTACCTCCAAAACTTCATGGTAGAGAATAAGGACCAGGAAATTGTCCTCCTACCTTATCGTCCAAAGTAAGTCAGTTCTGGACAACCCTTTCATACATTTCAATCATTCCTTCTCGCTCATATGGAGAATAATTTGAGGTGTCTTTTCCCCGCAGCAACGGGCGCGTCGTCCTTATCGTTCTTTACCCGTGAGTCTCCCACGCCGTGTATTTCGACCCTTCTAGAGACTACGAGAAGAAGGACTACACCTACATAATGAATATTCTAGATGATGCTCTCCAAGGCTTCATCATTAGAGGTGGCCACATGCAGATCAGGAAAGAAAGGAACAAGAAGATGGGTTTCGCGCATAAAACTAACTTCTGCTGCATCCATGTCCCAAAACCAAGCAAGAAAGATGGATTCTCATCCTCCATCTCATGATTGGGTTCAGCACGGATCACCAAAAGCTTCGCATGACAAGCAGAAATGATGATCATATCCACAAGTGGGTAGAATCACATGGAGAAGCGGATTATAAACTTAGAGATGATATCTTTCGCATCCAAAGGGACATTGCAACGATGATCATGAAAGAAGTCATCAATGAGAAGGGGATGTTCCACCACGGCCCTATATCATGAGCTGACGTCCGAACTCGCATAGGCATGCAACGTCATGACCTCACACCATTCAAGAAGCTAGGGTCCATCCTCGATGATATGGAAGGATGGAACTTCTAGTGATTTACGGTGCTGCTGATGATGATATGTGTCGGTTGAACTTGTATACTTTCTGTAGCGATGAAACTTTGTGATGTCCACGGTCCCTGCCGAACTTGCATAAAGCTACTTTGTTAGTTTGGGTACGATGACCTGCGTACCTCTAGTTAATTAGTTTGCATACTGTATGTTGCATCTAGTTGCTAACCCTTTCTTTTTCGTGTTGCTCTAGTATATTTTGTTGCATATGATTGTACATCCTCTTGATGAAGATGCATCTCTAATAGGTACCTAGCTTCTTGATGGCGAGATGGCAATTCTATGTCGTGTACAAAGGGAAGGTTCAAGTGGTGTACAATGAGTGGCCTGAGTGTCAGGCGCAAGTGGATGGGGTCTCGGGCGCCAGCCATAAAGTCTTCAAAAGCAGACAAGAAGGAGAAGCTAGTTACTTGAGGTTCACGCTAGCGCGAGAGAGGACTCGTAACCACCGGCTCATGTACTGCATAGTTCCGCCCTCACTTGTAGTGATAGCTCTTCTCGCGTATATCATTGTTTAGATGGATAACATTGTAGTTGCAAGTATTAGAGACTTGCATGTATCGCTATTTCCGAGATGATGATGAGATACCACTTTGTGTTGGATGATTATTATGATGCGACTATTTGTATGTATATGCTATTATTACATTTGTGGTCTCGCAGCCATTTTTATGTGTATCATGATGACATTTGTATGTGCTAAAGATTCTTGTATAAAGCTTGTTCAAATACAAAACAAATATGCAGAAAAAAAATCAAAAACTACTAAAATTAGCAGTAGCGGGTGGAGAAAAGTTAGCAGTAGCGTAACAGTAGCGGTAGCGCGTCCAGGCAAAGCGCGCTAGAGCTATTAGCAGTAGCGAGCTTCCACGCAGCACGCTACTGCTACACTTGTATAGCAGTAGCGCGGGCGTGCACGCGCTATTGCTACGGGTTAGCTGTAGCGCCGGAGCCCGCGCTACTGATATACCTAGAACCCGCGCTGCTACTAGGATTTTCCCTAGTAGTGGTCGTAGATCTAGCTCTGGAGGAAGATGATTTGGTCGTTGAAGGAGAAGATGATGTCCTTCATGCACTTGCCATCCACCTTGAGATCGCTGGTGTAGTCTGTGATCATGAGGTGATTGGCATTGAGTCCATGTTCCACCATCCCCTTGCACCGGAAGACTTCCTGCTCCATAGCTTCAAGCCTAGCCTTCACGGATCCAGCCCCCTTGGGGCCTTGCACATCGCGGATGTGCAAAACCTCCTCACACATTTGGATAGCTTGAGGGTGCTGCATCACCTCCCGCTGAAATGGGTTGATGACGTTCTCGAAGAACTTCTCCTTGGAGGAGCTTGATGCGGCCATGGTGGATTAGATCTCTCAAAAAATAGCAAGAAAAGAAAACACGAGATTTCTCCACGATACGGAGGTCAATTGGTTCAGGGAGTATATAAAGATTTTTTATCTTTGGAATTAAACGAACAGAAGAAGAACGGAGTCCGGAAGGTGCCCGAGGTGGGCACAACCCACCTGGGCGCGCCTGGCTGTTCTTTTTCCAGGCGTGCCCTGGTGTGTTGTGCCCACCAGGGTCACCTTCCTGGTAGTTTCTTATTTTCCTAATTTTCTAAATATTCCAAAACTGACAAAAAATATTTTTGCGGATTTTTCGGAGTCCATTTACTGACCGTATCACATACTTCCTTTTTTTTTCATGATTCTAGATCCTTCCGGAAGGTTTCTTTTATGTGTTCTTCCGGTGTCATAGTTCAGATAACATTGCTTTCAATATTAATGGGCATACCTGAGATATAATGTTTTATTCGTTTCCCATTGACAACCTTCAGGTTAGTACCTTCATCATTATTTATTTTGATAGCTCTAGATCGATAAACCTCCTCAATAACATAGGGTCCTCCCCATTTGGAGAGGAGTTTTCCTGCAAAGAATCTGAAATAGGAGTTGTACAAAAGAACATATTCTCCAAATTTGAACTCACGCTTTTGGATTCTTTTATCATGCCATCTTTTAACTTTTTCTTTAAATAACTTGCATTTTCATCAGCTCTGGTTCTCCATTCACCTAATGAGCTAATATCAAATAACCTCTTCTCACCAGCAAGTTTGAAATCATAGTTGAGTTCTTTAATTGCCCAATATGCTTTATGTTCTAACTCAAGAGGCAAATGACAAGCTTTTCCATAAACCATTTTATAAGGAGAAATACCCATAGAATTTTTATATGTTGTTCTGTAAGCCCTAAGTGCATCATCTAATTTCTTAGACCAATTCTTCCAGAACCTATTGATAGTCTTTTGTAAAATTAATTTTATTTATCTACTGCTGAGTGCAGCTTGACCACTAGACACTAGTAGAAAAACACCTAATAGTCCCGGTTCGTGAGGGCCTTTAGTCCCGGTTCATGAACCGGGACTAATGGGCCGTTACTAATACCTCCACCCATTAGTCCCGGTTCAAACAAGAACCGGGACTAATGTGCCTCCACGTGGCTCTGTGCGCCGAGCCCAGTCAGGGGGCCTTTGGTCCCGGTTGGTGGCACCAACCGGGACCAAAAGTCCATGTTTTTTTGGAAAGTGGTTGCTTTAGAGGTTTTGGGGGTTATTTTTAGGTTGTTATATTAGCTAGCTAATATAGAGAAGTGTCCTCTCTTATATCTTCATCCTTGGTTTACCAACGCTGCTGCTATATATGTTCATTTTACCCGCTGATATAATAACTCACGCATGCTCGCATACATCAGCATGTATAACAACAAGTACTCGTCCTACTAATCATGCATCATCATACAACTTCTACCCGTTATTAATAAGAAGTCATACAATCATCATCCTCATAGTCATCGAACCCGACCCTACATAATTGTTCTTAACACATGATCATCAGTATCAGGTAGGACCTAAACACCCTTAAGGTAAAATAGCATAAAACAATATAGACCCTAACTCTCCATTATGAAGAATGGCGATCATCCTGTCTCTAATTTTTGCCCTTCGCTGAATGTTGCTTCCAAGAAGCTCCTTACGACTGTCCATACATTTTTTCCATTCTTTGATTGTCATGTCTGCACTTCTTTTAGAAACCCGGTATGGACAGTTCAGATTCGTAGGAAGACCTGGTTGTATGTTCAAAACATGAAGGCTACCGTGTGTATACATCAGATGAGGCACACAATCATTCGGGATTATCTGTTGAAAAACATAGTAATAACTTCGTAGTTAGCAATGATATGATGTACTAGTTTTAGAAGTGTGCAAAAAGATGCACGGATGTCGTAATAGTAAAAAATCTTACCAGGGTATCTCCATGGTAGTTACCGTAGTTCAACACGTGCACTAGTGGCACGTATTGACCATAATGTTGAGGAGTTCGATTGTAGACATTGTAATTCTCAAGATCAGTACAAAACGCGACCAGATGATTTTTCTCCTGATAAGTTTGTTCGGAGCCTTCGGTGTAGTAGGTTCTGTCTACCATCTTCCGCACATTCTTTGAAGAATGAAAATAAGCTGTCAATGGAGAATAAGTTGTCAACTATTTTGAAATAAACAATATAAATTACTTAATAACTATGTTAAGCTCACATGGGGGAAGAATTGGAGGTGTATCCACAAGGACGAAAATCGTAGGTCTCTCTTGCTCGATTGTAGGATCACCAAGATCCATGGTAACAAGCATACCCTCATCAAAACCATACATCTTGCAAAGTGCTTCCCAATTTTTGCAACCAAAATGGGTTACACTCTAAGCATTGTACAACTTTACTTGAAAATCCACACCATGATGGGTACTTAGGATAAGTTTTTTGGTTTCGAAACTTTCATGGTCTTCAAAACCCATCCTCTCCATGACATAGCGTCTTGCAAAGCATGGGATAAGCTAGTCGAATTGGAAAAGATGAAAAATATTGTCATGATTAAAATAGTTGAAGTCATGAGTAATTAAGAAAAAATGTTGCAGATATCTAATCATCGGTTGCGTACCGTATGAACATCGAAGGTCTCCTCGAGCTTAATGCTAAAGCGACGCTCTTCGTCCAGCTCAATGAACCTGTCGCAGATACCTCGGTCGTCGTGGCACCAGTCGCACTCCCCCGGGCGGTTTTCGTCGTCCGAGTACGACATTTCCGGCCTATGTTCATAATTCAAATATTAAACTAGATTATTAATTACGGGTTGACTATCGGTGATGTACGTAGCTCCTCCTTTCATTCCCGAGTGCATTATTACATCAAATTGTCTAGCACACGGGAATGAAGGAGAACTTATCCAATATGAGCATTCAGTAAGCAAAACCAAATCATAAAATAAGCAAAACCAAATCATAAAATAAAGTAGTATTCAAATTAGCATGCATTCAATAATTATAAGCAAAAGTACATCATCTCTTGGTGTCCGTACATTGTCGAATATTATCACTAATATAGCATGACTAATACAACTAGAACCGTAGCGCCCGACGGGTATCGACATGGGCGGTGGACACCCAAAGATAAGGAACCATCACAGGATCATAGCTCCAGTGAGATCCCTGGGAACCTGCCAGGTATTGTCGAACCTGCCCTCCAATGCAACCATGTAGCGACGGACGTGCTCGTCCTCCTCGTTGACACGGTGACGTACCACCTCCGCGGTGTCCAGAAGCCTCGGCACCGTCACTGGACCACGGGACCGCCACCAAACAAGGATCAGGTCAACAATGGGTTGCCTCCTCACCAACCTACGTCCCCCAGAAGGTAGCACCTCCCAATACCAGCCCGGCGGAGCCCAGTCCCAAACATGGCCCTGATCTAGCAAGCCTCCACCGTCGAGTCGACGATGACGAGGATGCGGGATAGGCATCACCGACATCGATGCGGGAACTACTTCTATATATAGTTAAATAAAGTAGTTTTATTAACTAAATCAACTAGCTAGTTCAACTACTAAACACTTACTATAAATAAATAAAGTAGTACTTACTAAAAACAAACTACTTCTATATATAGTAAAATAAAGTAGTTTATTAAATCAACTAGCTAGTTCAACTATATATGAAGCACTTACTATAAATAAAATAAAGTAGAATTACTAAAAATAAACTAGTATTTTTCTAACTAATTATATTAAACACTTTCTCTTCTTATTTTTTTCATTTTTCTAAATACGTACTATAAACAAAAAAATCATTAAAATTCTATAAACAAAATTACAACAGAAAAAAATCATAAAGATGCTATGAACAGAAAATATATGAACTACACATCTAAATTACTACACATCCAACAAAAAAATCTATGAACTACCAAAAAATCTAAAAAAAATCTAACAAAATCTAACAAAAAAATCTATTAACAGAAAAAAAATCTAACACAATATGAACAAATTAATTACACAATCTAAATTAATTTTCTATATAATTTATCTAACTCATCTAATTATCATTAACTAATATCTAGCTAATTCATCTAACATTTGACTTTAATATCTAATTTTTCTATCTAATTTATCTAACAGAGGAAAATACACGGGGCCGGCGGCGACGACGGGCCGGGGCATACGGGGCGGCGACGTATGGGGCGGGGTGCCGAGGGGGACAACGACGGCGCATGGCGGGGGCGGCGACGAGCGACGGCGCAGGACGGGGCGGCGAC
>NC_041387.1:330526338-330552456 GCF_002162155.2 Triticum dicoccoides | reverse complement strand
CAGGCGACGATGGGGACGGCGACGGCGTCGGGGCGGGGCGGCGACGGCGTCGGGGTAGGGCGGCGATGGCGTCGGGGCGGGGTGGAGACAGCGCGCGGCGTCGGGAGATCGAGGAGGAAGGTGAGATCGAAGTGGGGATGTGGTTCTGAAATTTTCGTTATATAGCAAAGACATTGGTCCCGGTTCGTGCGTCCAACCGGGACCAATGACCCCCTTTGGTCCCGGTTGGAACCACCAACCGGGACCAAAGGCCTCTTTTCAGCAGCCCAAAGGGCGGGAAGAAGAGGGCTTTGGTCCCGGTTGGTGCCACCAACCGGGACTAAAGGGTGGGCATTGGTCCCGGTTGGAGCCACGAACCGGGACCAATGGTCGTGTGCTGGCACGGTGCGGCACAAAAGTTTAGTCCCACCTCGCTAGCTGAGAGGGGCGTGAAGTGGTTTATAAGCCCCACTGTCGCACCCCTCTCGAGCTCCTCTCCACTGCAGGCTTACGGGCGTACTTACTACCGCGTTGCTTGTTGGGCCTACTGGGCCACCTGCGGGCCTGAATCCTGGCCCATGGTGGGTTTCTAGTCGTATTCAGGCCATGGGTGCCCAGTAGGAGTCACTTTTTTTCCTGTACTTATTGTTGCTATTTTTATTTTTTTCCAAGATTTTTTGTTTTGTTTTCTGCATTATTTATTTTCTTTTGTTTTTTTGCTTTATTTTTTAATTCTTTCTGCTTTTAGTTTTAGAACAATTTTAAACTTTCTGTTAGTGCCATTAGTTCTCAAATTTGAAAACACTTTTTTTGTTTTGTTTCGTGCTTTATTTATTTTATTTTGTTTCTACTTACAACAAAATACTTATTGTTGCTATTTTTTCCCCCAGATTTTTTTGTTTTGTTTTCTGCATTATTTATTTTCTTTTGTTTTTTTGCTTTACTTTTTAATTCTTTTTGCTTTTAGTTTTAGAAAAATTATAAACTTTCTGTTAGTGCCATTAGTTTTCAAATTTGAATACACTTTTTTTGTTTTCTTTTTGCTTTATTTTTTTATTTTTTTCCAGTTTTTTTCTTTTGTTTTCTGCATTATTTATTTTCTTTTGTTTTCTGCATTAAAGCATTTCAAATGAACTCTGAAAAAGTTGAAAGTTGAAAGTTGGCATGGTATCACGAGGGCCGAACCATAATGGGCTGCCTTTGGTGCCGGTTCGTCCCACTAACCGGGGCCAATGGTGGTCGGCCAGGACCAAGGCCCATTGGTCCCGGTTCGTCCCACCAACCGGGACCAAAAGGTCCAGACGAACCGGGACCAATGGCCCACGTGGCCCGGCTGCCCCCCGGGGCTCACGAACCGGGTCCAATGCCCCCATTGGTCCCGGTTCTGGATTGAACCGGGACTAATGGGCTGACCCGGCCGGCCTGGACCATTGCCCCCTTTTTAGTCCCACCTCGCCAAGCGAGAGGCACTCGCAGCTGTTTATAAGCCCTGAGTGCAGAGACGATGAAGAAGAGGCTCAATGCTCACCTGCACGTTGGTTCGCTTCAAGCCTTGAGGAATAGGGTAAACTGCATGGAGCTATGTGCAGTGCATTTTACACTATTTTGAAAGGCTTGAAGCGAATTAACTAGCATTGCACCTCTTTTTTATTTTTAATGACTTATTACCACACAGAAATAAATAGAAAAAAATAAATATAGCAGAAAAGAAAAAAAACTATATAAAAAAACTACTCAGAAATAATTAGAAGAAAAAATAGTTGTGATTAACTTTACTAAAATCTTTTTTATTTTTAATAACTTATTACAACTCAGAAATAAATAGAAAAAAATAAATACAGCAGAAAAAAACTATATAAAAAACTACTCAGAAATGAGCATAGATGCGCTTATTGAGAAAATTAGACCTAAATTCATAATAAATTTCTACTAACTTTAGAGAAATTCAATATGAATTTAGGTCAAATTTCCTGTATAAGGGCATCTATTTTCACTTTGAGAGCAGTTCAACAAGGCTGAGAGGGAGGGGCTTATAAACCGGTGTGAGTCCCCTTCGGTTGGCGAGGTGGGACTAAACTCTGGCCGCAACGAGGACCACACCTTTAGTCCCGGTTTGTGCCACCAACCGGGACTAATGGGCTGCCTTTGGTCCCGGTTCGTCCCACCAACCAGGACCAATGGTGGTGGGCCAGGAGCGAGGCCCATTGGTCCCGGTTCGTCCCTCCAACCGGGACCAAAAGGTCCAGACGAACCGGGACCAATGGCCCACGTGGCCCGGCCGCCCCCCGGGGCTCACAAACCGGGTCCAATGCCCCCATTGGTCCCGGTTCTGGATTGAACCGGGACTAATGGGCTGACCCGGCCTGGACCATTTCCCCTTTTTCTACTAGTGAGACTGAGGATGATAAGGTGATGCAATTCTATGGAACATCCTACTTGGCAGGCATTTTACGGAAAGCACCATGAATAATGTGTGAACCACCATCAGTCATTAAATATCTAGGGACTCCAAACCTTGGGAAAATAACTTCCTTGACATTTTAATAGAGGTGTTGTGATCAGCACTACTGGTTGGAATATCTTCTACCCATTTACTAACATAATCAACAACAACCAAAATACGAGTATACCCATTAGAGGAAGGAAAAGGTCCCATGTAATCAAATCCCCAAACATCAAATGGTTCAACAGCAAGAGAATAATTCATAGGCATTTCTTGACGCTTACCGATATTACCTATTCTTTGACATTCATCACAAGATAAGATGAACCTATGACCATCCTTGAAGAGAGTAGGCCAATAAAAACCAGATTGCAATACCTTATGAGTAGTTCTGTCTCCCGCATGGTGTCCTCCATAAGCTTCGGAGTGACATTTCTGTAGGATTTGTTCCTGTTCATGCTCCGGTACACAACGTCTAATAATACCATCTATTCCTTCTTTATAAAGATGTGGGTCATCCCAAGAGTAATGTCCTAAATCATAGAATAATTTTTTCTTTTGTTGGTAAGTGAAGCTAGGTGGTATGTATTTAGCAACAATATAATTAGCATAGTCAGCATACCAAGGAGTGTTATGAGAAACCTTTATTGAAGCTAACTGTTCATGAGGAAATCTATCATTAATAAGTTTTGGGTAATCAAGAATATTTTCAAGCATAAACAGGTCATCAGCTACGGGGTTCTCCACTCCTTTTCTATCAGTGATATGCAAATCAAATTCTTGTAGTAGAAGAACCGACCTAATGAGTCTAGGTTTAGCATCTTTCTTTTCCATAAGATATTTTATGGCAGCTTGATCGGTGTGAATAGTCACTTTGGAATCAACAATGTAGGATGTAAATTTATCACAAGCAAACATCACTACTAAGAATTCCTTTTCAGTAATAGCATAATTTCATTGAGCAGTGTCTAAAGTTTTACTAGCATAGTGGATAACACTTAATTTCTTATCAACTCTTTGTCCTGGAACAGCACCAACATCATAATCACTAGCATCACACATAATTTTAAAAGGCAAGTTCCAATCATGTGGTTGAACAATAGGTGCAGAAATTAAGGCTTTCTTGAGTGTTTCTAAGGCTTCTAAACAATCATCATCAAAAACAAAAGGAGTATCCTTTTGCAAAAGATTTGTAAGAGGCCTAGAAATTTTAGAAAAGTCTTTGATAAATCTCCGACAGAAACCAGCATGACCAAGGAAACTACGAATACCTTTGATATCTTTAGGACATGGCATTTTCTCAATTGCATCAATCTTGGCTTTGTCTACCTCAATACCTCTTTCATAAATATTATGTCCCAAACAATACCTTCTTTAACCATAAAGTGGCACTTCTCCCAATTCAAGACAAGATTTGTTTGCTCACATCTCTGCAGAACTCGATCAAGATTGCTTAAATAATCATCAAAACACTTCCCATAAACAGAAAGGTTACCCATGAAAATCTCAACAATATTTTCACAAAAATAAGAGAATATAGCAGTCATACATCTTTGAAAGGTAGCAGGTGCATTGCATAAACCAAAAGGCATATGTCTATAAGCATAAGTTCCAAAAGGACAAGTAAAAGCCGTCTTTTCTTGATCAGGTTCAGAAACGGGTATTTGTGAAAAACCAGAATATCCATCAAGGAAGCAAATATGTGTGTGCTTAGATAATCTTTATAGCATTTGATCAATAAAAGGAAGAGGGTAATGATCTTTTCTAGTTGCATTGTTTAATTTTCTAAAATCAATTACCATTCTTTGTGGAATAAGTTCGTTCTTATCATTAGGAACAACAGTAATACCTCCCTTCCTAGGGACAGAATCAATAGGACTTACTCATCTACTATCAGCTATAAGATATATTATACCTGCTTCGAGAAGTTTCAATATTTCTGTTCTTACCACTTTTTTCATCTTCGGATTTAACCGACGTTGGTGATCAACAACGGGTTTAGCATCACGTTCCATATTGATCTTGTGCTGGCATAGAGTGGGACTAATGCCCTTAAGATCATCAAGAATATATCCAATAGCAGCTCGATGCTTCTATAGAACTTTTAATAATCTTTCTTCTTCATGTTCTGAAAGGTTAGCACTAATAATAATAGGATATTTCTTCTTATCATCAAGATAAGCATATTTCAAAGTGTCTAGCAATTGTTTTAATTCAAACACACGATCACCTTTAGGTGGAGGAGGAGCTCCTAGAGTTTCAATAGCCAAATTGTGTTTAAGCAGAGGTTGTTGTTCGAACAAGATTCTATATATTTCATTTCTTTCATGCATATGAAAATCATTTTTGTCTGGGAAACCGATCACCTATGGTGTCACAAGGATCCCTTCTACGTTAGGTGGGGGGTTAGTTGCACGAAGAGCAGGTCGGGCTATTAGCACACAGGGGATTTTTATCCAGGTTCGGGCCGCAAAGATGCGTAATACCCTAGTCCTGCTTGTCTAGTTATATGTGTGTTCTTGAGCTTTCGAAATAGCTACGATGCGCGCTTTGTCCAAAAGTCTAAATTCTCTCTCTGTGTGCCTTGGGTCTCCTTTTATACGCAAAGGGATTGCCATAGTGGCACACAAGAGGTGGCATGCTACAGTCGCACGAGCTTATCGCTCGACCAACGTAGGACAAGCGCATTTAATGCGTTGCCGACGTGCCCTCTCGCTTTATTGGGGACGGCAACAGAAGCCATCCCATCCTTCGCCACTCCCCCTCGCCTTGCCACGTGTCCGGGCTGATGGGGCATGCAGCGCCACGCTGGTGAACCAACTGCTGTGTTGGCGAAATTGTAAGGTTCCACGAAGATCTGCATGCCGCCATGCAGGCACCTACTTAGTTGGCCCGCCTATCGTCGTACTAGAGTGGTGGTGAGGTGGGGAAACCTTGCCGGGCGCGGGCCTGCCGCAGCCCAGCGATCATCCCCGGCAAGCCGAGTCATTCTCGGCAAGGGTCTTGCCGGGGGTCTTCGTCTTCTGATCCCACGTGGATTTGTGGGCTCCCAACCTTCTTGAGGGGCTGCATGCCATCAGGCATGTGCTCTCCAGATCTTGGTCTTAACGTTGTCGATGGTGTCAGAGCTCTCAATCCCAAGGGTGGTGTCCCTGCTAGTCTCTTCGCAAGCTTCTCCAGCAAGGAGCTTTCCGGGGGCCTCGTAGGTCGCCTCAGCAGGCTTGTTCCCAGGCGTGGCCCTTCCAGCCTTTTGTTGCTTGTCACTTTGAGCGTCTATTTTGATATTCTTTGTTCCTCTCTTACCTCCTGCCGTGCTCTTCTGCTTTGCCAAGCCCTACTGTAGGCGTGGCTGCGACCGGTTGTGCACAGGTAAGGGGTATAGGAGCACCCACACTTTTGTACATCGAGAGGAGCCCCCAGGCCTAGGCCACGCATAAGCGCAAGGCATAGTTGTGCCAGGCCCAAAGCAGTGTGCGGGGGTGGCAGAGGTGAACCGCCACGATCTTTCTATCAGTTGCGCTTCCCCATGACCCGCGTTGAGTGCGCGACGTGAGGATCGTGCGTGGGATGGCCTCAGCATGCGTGCATCATCTGATACGTCCATTTTGCAACATGCTTTTATATCAATATTTATTGCATTATGGGCTATTATTACACATTATATCTCAATAGTTATGGCTATTCTCTCTTATTTTACAAGGTTTACCATGAAGAGGGGGATGCCGGTAGCTGGAATTCTGGCTGGAAAAGGAGCAAATGTTGGAAACCTATTCTGCACAACTCCAAATGACCTGAGACTCCACGAAACAACTTTTCGGATTTAATAAGAATTTATGGGCAAAAGAAATAGGCCAGAGGGCCCACACCCTGTCCAGGAGACAGGGGGCGTGCCTCCCTTGTAGGGCGCGACCCCCTATCTCCTGGGCCCCCTGGTGGGCTTCCGGTGTCCATCTTCTGCTACATGAAGGGTTTTGTCTTGGAAAATCATGGGCAAGCTTACGGGACAAAACTCCGCCGCCACGAGGCGGAACCTTGGCGGAATCAATCTAGGGCTCTGGCGGAGCTGTTCTGCCGGGGACACTTCCCTCCGGGAGGGGGAAATCATCACCAACGTCATCACCAACGATCCTCTCATCGATAGGGGGTCAATCTCCATCAACATCTTCACCAGCACCATCTCCTCTCAAAACCCTAGTTCATCTCTTGTATCCAATCTTGTATCAAAACCATAAGTTGGTACCTGTGGGTTGCTAGTAGTGTTGATTACTCCTTGTAGTTGATGCTATTTGGTTTACTTGGTGGAAGATCATATGTTCAGATCCTTTATGCATATTATTAATCCTCTGATTATGAACATGAATATGCTTTGTGAGTAGTTACGTTTGTTCCTGAGGACATGGGTGAAGTCTTGCTATTAGTAGTCATGTGAATTTGGTATTCGTTCGATATTTTGATGAGATGTATGTTGTCTCTCCTATAGTGGTGTTATGTGAACGTCGAATACATGACACTTCACCATTTTTTGGGCTTGTAGGAAGGCATAGGGAAGTAATAAGTAGATGATGGGTTGCTAGAGTGACAGAATCTTAAACCCTAGTTTATGCGTTGCTTCGTTAGGGGTTGATGGACCCATATGTTTAATGTTGTGGTTAGGTTTACCTTAATACTATTTTTTGTAGTTGCGGATGCTTGCAATAGGGGTTAATCATAAGTGGGATGCTTGTCCATGTCAGGGCAGTACCCAAGTGCCGGTCCACCCACATATCAAATTATCAAAGTACCGAACGTGAATCTGATGAACGTGATGAAAACTAGCTTGACGATAATTCCCAATGTGTCCTCGGGAGCTCCTTCTTCATTATTATGATTTGTCCAGGCTTATCCTTTGCTACATAAAGGATTGGGACACCTTGCTGCACTTTATTTACTTTATTTACTTTTTGCTCGTTACTATTTATCTTATCACAAAACTATCTATCACCTACTATTTCAGTGCTTGCAGAGAAAACCTTACTAAAAACGGCTTATCATTTCCTTCTGCTCCTCGTTGGGTTCGACACTCTTACTTATCGAAAGGACTACTATAGATCCCCTATACTTGTGGGTCATCAGGACTCTTTTCTGGCGCCGTTGCCGGGGAACTTGGTAAGGAAACATTTATATAGTGTGCTGAAATTTTCTGTTACTTGTCACTATGGAAACTAATCCTTTGAGGGGCTTGTTTGGGGTATCTTCACACCAACCAGAAGAGCAAAGAGATTCTCCTCAACCTACTGAACCTTATGAAAATATTCACTTTGAGATTCCTTCGAGTATGATAGAAAAACTGCTAGCTAATCCTTTTGCAGGAGACGGAACATTGCATCCCGACTTACACCTTATCTTTGTGGATGAAGTTTGTGGATTATTTAAGCTTGCAGGTATTCCCGATGATGTTCTCAAAAGGAAGGTATTCCCATTATCTTTGAAGGGATATGCAATGACATGGTATAGGCTATCTGATGATATGAGATATTGGAATTATAAGCGATTGAAGTTGGAATTTCATCAAAAGTTCTATCCTATGCATCTTGTTCATTGTGATAGTAATTACATATATAATTTCTGGCGCCGCGAAGGAGAAAGCATCTCTCAAGCTTGGGGGAGGCTTAAGTCAATGTTGTATTCATGCCCCAATCATGTGCTCTCTCGGGAAATGATTATTCAGAATTTTTATGCTCGGCTTTCTCTTGATAATCGCAATTTGCTCGATACTTCCTGTGCTGGTTCCTATATGCTGAACACTATTGACTTCAAATGGGAATTATTGGAAAGAATTAAACGCAACTCTGAAGATTGGGGTTCCGACGATGGTAAGGTGTCAGGTATGACACCTAAGTTCGATTGTGTTAAATCTTTTATGGATACCGATGCTTTCCGTGGATTTAGCTCCAAGTATGGACTTGACTCTAAGATAATAGCTACTTTTTGTGAAACTTTTGCTACTCACGTTGATCTCCCTAAAGAGAAGTGGTTTAAATATAATCCTCCTATTGAAGTGAAAGTAGTTGCACCTATTATAGTCGAGGAGAAGACTATTACATATAGTGATCCTATTATGCCTACTGCTTATGTCGAAAAACCTCCTTTTCTTGTTAGGATAAAAGATCATGTTAAAGCTTCGACTGTTGTTCGTAAGAGTAATACTAGGACCTATACACCTCCTGAGCAAATTAATGTTGAACCTGGTATTGCTATGATTAAAGATCTCTTGGATGAGGATTTATATGGGCATGTTATCTCTTTCTTGGGTGAAACTGCTAATATTGCTAGACACGATACTAAGACACGTAGACCTGTTGTAGGCACGCCTGTTATTTCTGTTAAAATAGGAGATCATTGTTATCATGGTTTATGTGATATGGGTGCTAGTGCTAATGCGATACCTTATGATCTTTATAAACAAATTATGCACGGTATTGCACCTGTTGAATTAGAAGACATTGATGTTACTATTAAGCTTGCTAATAGGGACACCATTAAACCTATTAGGATTGTTAGAGATGTTGAAGTCTTGTGTGGGAAGATTAAATACCCTGCTGATTTTCTTGTTCTTCGTTCCCCACAAGATGATTTTTGTCACATTATTTTTGGCAGACCCTTCTTGAATATTGCTAGTTCTATGATTAATTGTAAGAGGAAGGTTGTCACTGTTGGCATAGATGGTACGTCTCATGAGTTTAATTTTGCCAAGTTTACTAGACAACCGCGTGAAAGGGAACCATCTAGTAAGGATTAAATTATTGGTCTTGCTTCCATTGCTGTTCCACCAACTGATCCGTTAGAACAATATTTGCTAGACCATGAAAACGATATGTTTATGAAGGAAAGGGAAAAAATAGATGAAGTGTTCCTTAAACAAGAACCTATGCTAAAACATAACCTTCCCGTTGAAATTCTTGGGGATCCCCCTCCACCCAAGGGTGATCCCGTGTTTGAACTCAAACCATTACCTGATAATCTAAGTATGCTTATCTTGATGAAAAAGAAATATATCCTGTTATTATTAGTGCTAACCTTTCAGAGAAAGAAGAAGAAAGATTATTTAGAACTCTGAAGAAGCACCGAGCTGCTATTGGATATACTCTGGATGATCTGAAGGGCATTATTCCCACATTATGTCAACACAAAATTTCAGTGGAGAAAGATGCCAAACCAGTTAGAGATCCTCAAAGACGACTAAATCCCAAAATGAAGGAAGTGGTAAGAAAGGAGATACTAAAGCTCCTTGAGGCAAGTATTATTTATCCCGTGCTGATAGTGAATGGGTAAGCCCTGTCCATTGTGTCCCTAAAAAGGGAGGTATTACCGTTGTTCCTAATGATAAATATGAATTGATCCCACAAAGAATTATTACAGGTTATAGGATGGTAACTGATTTCTGTAAGTTAAATAAAGCTACTAAGAAAGATCATTACCCTTTACCTTTTATTGATCAAATGCTAGAAAGGCTATCCAAACACACACATTTTTGCTTTCTAGATGGTTATTCTGGCTTCTCTCAGATACCTGTATCAGCGGGGGATCAATCTAAAACTACTTTTTCTTGCCCTTTTGGTACCTTTGCTTATAGACGTATGTCTTTTGGTTTATGTAATGCACCTGCTACCTTTCAAAGATGCATGATGGCTATATTTTCTGATTTTTGTGAAAATATTTGTGAGGTATTCATGAATGACTTCTCCGTGTATGGATCCTCTTTTGATGATTGTTTGAGCAACCTTGATCGAGTTTTGCAAAGATGCAAAGACACTAGTCTCATCCTGAATTGGGAATAGTTTCACTTTATGGTTAATGAAGGCAATGTCTTGGGGCACAAGATCTCCGAGAGAGGTATTGAAGTTGATAAAGCCAAAGTTGATGCTATTGAAAAGATGCCATGTCCCAAGGACATAAAAGGTATAAGAAGTTTCCTTGGTCATGCTGGCTTTTATAGGAGGTTCATTAAGGACTTTCCTAAAATCTCTAGGCCTCTGACTAATTTATTGCAAAAAGATATTCCTTTTGTCTTTGATGATGATTGTGTAGAAGCATTTGAAACACTCAATAAAGCTTTGATTACTGCACCTATTGTTCATCCACCTGATTGGAATTTACCTTTTGAAATTATGTGCGATGCTAGTGATTATGCTGTAGGTGTTGTTTTAGGGCAAAGAGTCGATAAGAAATTGAATGTTATCCAGTATGCTACTAAGACTCTTGATACTGCCCAGAGAAATTATGCTACTACTGAAAAAGAGTTCTTAGCAGTTGTGTTTGCATGTGATAAGTTTAGACCTTATATTGCTGATTCCAAAGTTACTATTCACACTGATCATGCTGCTATTAAATATCTTATGGAAAAGAAAGATGCTAAGCCTAGACTCATTAGATGGGTTCTCTTGCTCCAAGAATTTGACTTGCATATTATTGATAGAAAGGGAGCTGAGAACCCCCCTGTAGATAACTTGTCTAGGCTAGAGAATGTTCTTGATGACCCACTGCCTATTAATGATGGCTTTCCTGATGAACAATTAGCGGCCGTCAATGCTTCTCGTCTGCTCCTTGGTATGCTGATTATGCTAATTACATTGTTGCTAAATATATACCGCCTAGTTTCACATACCATCAAAAGAAAAAGTTATTTTATGATTTAAGACATTATTTCTGGGATGATCCACACCTTTATAAAGAAGGAGTAGATGGTATTATTAGACGTTGTGTGCCTGAGCATGAACAGGAACAGATCCTACGCAAGTGTCACTCTGAATCCTATGGAGGACACCACGCTGGAGACAGAACTGCACACAAGGTACTACAATCTGGTTTTTATTGGCCTACTCTTTTCAAAGATGCTCGTAAGTTTGTCTTATCTTGTGATGAATGTCAAAGAATAGGTAACATCAGTAGACGTCAAGAAATGCCTATGAATTATTCTCTTGTTATTGAACCATTTGATGTTTGGGGCTTTGATTATATGGGACATTTTCCTGCCTCCAATGGTTATACACATATTTTAGTTGCTGTTGATTACGTTACTAAGTGGGTAGAAGCTATTCCAACTAGTAGTGCTAATCATAACACTTCTATTAAAATGCTTAAAGAAGTTATTTTTCTGAGGTTTGGAGTCCCTAGATATCTTATGACCGATGGTGGTTCACACTTTATTCATGGTGCTTTCCGTAAGATGCTTGCTAAGTATGATGTCAATCATAGAATCGCATCTCCTTATCACCCGCAGTCCAGTGGTAAAGTAGAGTTGAGCAATAGAGAGCTCAAATTAATTTTTGCAAAAGACTGTGAATAGATCTAGAAAGAATTGGTCCAAAAAACATGATGATGCATTATGGTCCTATACAACTGCATACAAAAATCCTATGGGTATGTCTCCATATAAGATGGTTTATGGAAAAGCATGTCATTTTCCTCTTGAACTTGAACATAAAGCATATTGGGCTATTAAATAGCTCAATTATGACTTCAAACTTGCCGGTGAGAGGAGGTTGTTTGATATTAGCTCACTTGATGAATGGAGAACCCAAGCATATGAGAATGCCAAGCTTTTCAAAGAAAAAGTCAAACGCTGGCATGATAAGAGGATACAAAAGCATGAGTTTAACGTAGGAGATTATGTATTATTGTTCAACTCTCGTTTAAGATTTTTTGCAGGAAAACTTCTCTCAAAATGGGAAGGTCCCTACGTTATCGAGGAGGTCTATCGTTCTGGTGCTATAAAAATCAACAACTTTGAAGGCACAAATCCGAGGGTGGTAAACGGTCAAAGAATTAAACATTATATTTCAGGTAATCCTATCAATGTTGAAACTAATATTATTGAAACTATAACCCCTGAGGAATACATAAGATACACTTTCCAGAACGTTCCAGACTCCGAAAAGGCATAGATACGTGGTATGGTAAGTAAACCGACTCCAAAACAACTCTAATGGAAATTTTTATCAGTTTTGGATTATTTAAAGATTTTAGGAAGAAAGAAGTAGTCCGAAAGTGACACGAGGCTCCCATGAGAGAGGAGGGCGCGCCCCCCCTATAGGGCGCGCCCCCCTGTCTCGTGGGCACCTCGTGTGCCTCTCGGACTCCGTTTTCTTGTATGTTATGTATTTTGGTCGGTAAATATTCATTATATATACTCCCGAAGTATTTGACCACCGTATCACACAATTATCCTCTATTTTCGTTTCGAGCTGTTCCTCTTGCAGAATAAAGCAAGATGTCTTCTCAAGAATCAATTGGCGAGAGTCGGGTGTCTCACCCAATGCCAGGTCCAGGAGCAAATAGCGATGCCTATCACTTTGGACCATCAACAGAGGATGAGATGGAGGCTGATTTGAAAAGGATAGATGCCATGGAGGAAGATCAAGAAGTTACCTCTCGTCTCCAAGCAGAATTCACTATGGGGGAACTACCTAGCCTGGCTATCCCTGATTAGGTCATCCCTTCCAACTCTAGATTTCTTTCTTATGAAAATATGAAAAAGAGTTTCATGTGTTCTCCAGAAGCTATGCGGCATCCTTGGGTAAAAGGAGCTTTGGCCATTACGGGCAAGCTCCGTAAAGAAAATATGGACCTCAAACAATAGGTCAATAAGCTCAAGGAGGAGAACCGTATCCTGAAGGGCATCATCGCCAAGAAGATCATAACACCAACCGTGAAGAAGGAGAAATAATCACATGGGTATGGGCACTCCCCTTGGCAACTGCCAAGCTTGGGGGAGGTGCCCCGGTATCGTATCAGCATCACACTCCTATTTTTACCGCTTTACTTAGTTCGATCCTTTTAGTAGTATCTTGATCTTTTAGTTCGAAGTTTTGATATCAAGTAGCTTTGTGTTTTGCTTTGTGATCTCTTTATGTAATCAAGTCCATGTGCTATCTATAATAAATATTAGTGTTGAGTCAAGGGCTTTGCTATGTTGCTATGATCTTGAGAAAGTAGAAAGAACAAAAGAGTTCATATTGATCTTATGGATAGTGATCACTTCACACATAGAAAGTATGAGGCATAAAAATTGTTGAGAGTTGATGAACGTAGCCTTGGTCATCGTTGCAATTAATAGGTAGTGATAAGGAAAGAGGGGTTCACATATAAATATATTATCTTGGACATATTTTATGATTGTGAAGCACTCATTAAGTATGACATGCTAAAATAGTTGACGTTGGACAAGGAAGACAACGTAATGGTTTATGTTTTCCGACATCTCAGTTAAAGTATATTGTCATTGACCTCCCAAACATGTTGAGGTTGCCTTTCCCCCTCATGCTAGCCAAATTTCTTGCACCAAGTAGAGATACTACTTGTGCTTCCAAATATCCTTAAACCCAGTTTTGCCATGAGAGTCCACCATACCTACCTATGGATTGAGCAAGATCCTTCAAGTAAGTTGTCATCGGTGCAAGCAATAAAAATTGCTCTCTAAATATGTATGACTTATTAGTGCAGAGAAAATAAGCTTTGTACGAACTTGTTGTGGAAGTAATAAAAGCGATGGATTGCATAATAAAGGTCCACATACAAGGAGAAATATAAAGTGACGTTCTTTTGCACTAAGATTTTATGCATCAACCCTAAACGCGCATGACAACCTCTGCTTCCCTCTGTGTCATGGTGGGTGCACGGCAGATAGTTCCCACTTGAGCCGGACATAGTTCGGCCAAGAGTCCCCTGACAGAGAGAGAGAATTTAATGAATTTAGCACATCACCCAAGGGTGAGTGCTGAAAGATATCCGCGGAGGTGAACTCCATGACCGGTGCCCAATCAGATTTGATAGGCACAGACGTACGCGGTTCGGATCCTGTAGTCGGAGACGAGTCCGAGGGTACGATGATACCGGCCTCATAGGACGTGGGGTCAGTGTTCGGCTCCACCGATGAGTGTGCGGCCTGCGTGGCCGGGTCCATCCACCCGTCCTCGGATGGCACAATCTGCTCTAGATTGATTCCCGGGGCCGCCGCAGGCGCGATCTCCGGAACACTGTCCGATGACAGATCTAAGTCATGCTCGTCGTGATTGTTCGGCGCACCTGTCACGGGCTCAAATCCGTCGAAGATCAAGTCTCCATGGATGTCGGCAGTATAGTTCAAGCTTCCAAACCTGACCTGATGGCCAGGGGCGTAGCTATCGATCTGCTCCAGATGGCCAAGTGAGTTGGCCCGCAGTACGAAGCCGCCGAATACGAAGATCTGTCTAGGAAGGAAAACCTCCCCTGGACTGCATCGTTGAAGATGATTGAAGGATCCATCAAGCCTTATCGTGACGGCACAGTGGAACTCTCAATGAAAGCACCAATGTTCGTGTCAAAACCGGTGGATCTCGGGTAGGGAGTACCGAACTGTGCGTCTAAGGCTAATGGTAACATGAGGCGGGGGACACGATATTTACCCAGGTTCGGGCCCTCTCGATTGAGGTAATACCCTACTTCCTGCTTGATTGATCTTGATGATATGAGTATTACAAGAGTTTATCTACCACGAGATCATAGAGGCTAAACCCTAGAAGCTAGCCTATGATTATGATTGTCCTTGTCCTACGGACTAAACCCTCTTGTTTATATAGACACCGAAGGTGGCTAGCGTTACATAGAGTCGGTTACAGAGAAGGATATCTACATATCCGACTTGCCAAGCTTGCCTTCCACGCAAAGGAGAGTCCCATCCAGACACGGGATGAAGTCTTCAATCTTGTATCTTCATAGTCCAATAGTCCGGCCAAATTATATAGTCCGGCTGTCCGAGGACCCCTTAATCCAGGACTCCCTCACATGTGCCCACAGCTTGACATAGGGTCACGTTCTCCATTTTAAGTTAATTGAGAGTGGCCTGCTCTCCGTCAAGGTCTTTGGGAACTCTGGAATTCGCTTAGGGTGCTACGTGGAGAGTTCCACCAACGACGAAAACTCCTCCTCAAGCGACAGCGTCGAGGAGGATAGCACTAGCGACGACGACGACAGTAGGTGGGACAATGATGTCTCTGACTCCGGCTGACCACCAGCGGCCGCACCATCATCTGGCTCGCTCCCTCCCCCGTCAACAGGCCTTGCCGGGGGCCTCGTCCTGCTGTCCCTGGCGACGGTGGTTGGCGGGCTTCCTCGTCAAGCTCTCCATCGCGTAGTTCCCCATGCCCGTCACCTTGCGCGGCCTGCCATACCTGGGGAGGAATAGGGCAAGAATGGGGATTACGGGGCACTTATCTTTTTCTCAATTTGTAGGCACTTGCCAAATCTTAGTTTTCTAGGAAATGTAATCTACCGAGCCCATGCTTATGTTCTATAATATCTGTACTTGCATCAGCATATCAATGAAAAATATGAGCTTTCACCGAGAACTCACGCACGTATATGTTCGTGCAGAGGCAAAGTGCTCCTTTAATGAAAATAAATGAGTCTCCCCGGCAAGCTACCTTGCCGGTGCTCCTGTGCCTGCCTGAGAACTGCGTCTGCTGGGTTATAGGTGTAGGGTCCAGCCCCCTGCCAAACTCTTCTTTTTCCCAAGGTTACTGCAACTACCCCGACCGAAGCAGTGTTCGAGTTGGGGATGCGAGCACCCAAGTCTAGACAGAGTGGTGAGGTTTTATAATGCGCAAGTCACAAGTTACGAACATGAATGTGCATGGGTGGAACTTTATCTAATTAAGTTGCTGATGGAGATGCCGCACCAAGCAGTCTTCTCAATTTCTTGCCAGGGCATTGTTACTGCAGCCAGAAGGAGGAGAGGACAGGGGCAAGGAGCCTTGGCGGTTTCCCAGCACCTGTTAGAATCTAAGGTAGCACAATATCCTGGACAAGTACGCATGCATATATATAAATAAACATGAAAACTAGCAGGAAATTGTACATGCTAAAAACTATCTACCTGCGCACAAGATCTGCGCCTGGCTCTGTACATAGGGTTACATGCCTTGCCGGCAAGGCTAGTACAAAAGGGGGTTGCCGGAGCTCCTGGCAACCGCGTCCTATGGGTAAAACTTGTGAAGATGTTCGATATTCTAGGATTTGCTCACTGGAATGCCATATTTGGTCTCTAGGCGGAGTGCACCGGCCTGCAGATTCGTAATACCCGATAGGGGCCTTCCAACTTTGGTGTCAACCTGTTTGAATTCTTGGCGGACTGGACGTGCCGAAGAACAAGGTCGCCTTCCTCAAGGCTTCGGGCATGAACCTTGTGGCTATGATAGCGGCGCAAGGCTTGCTGGCAGCGAGCGGCTCGCATAGCAGCTCAAAGACGATCTTCCTATAGAGTATTGCATCATCTTGGTGCAACTACTCTTGCCCAAGCTCATCATAAGCGAGCACTCGAGGTGACCCGTATATGAGTTCAATGGGGAGAACTGCTTCTGCCCCATAAACCAGGGCAACGGGTGTCTGGACAGTGGCTCAATTTGGTGTCGTTCTGATTGACCAAAGAACAGTTGGCAATTCATCAATCGAGCGCCTTCCACACTTGCGCAGCTTGTCGAAGGTTCTTGTATTGAGGCCTCACAACATTTCAACATTTTCCCTTTCTGCTTGGCCACTGCTCCTTGGATGAGCAACAGAAGCAAAGCATACCTTGCTGCCAAGGTCCTGGATATACTATATGAAGGTGCATCTCGTGAACTGTGTGCCATTGTCGGTGATGACTCTGTTTGGCACACCAAAACGGCAAGTGAGTCCCTTGAAGAACTTGATGGCTGACTGTGCTATCACCTTTCTCATAGGCTCCACTTCCGGCCACTTTGTGAACTTGTCAATCGCGACGTACAAGTACTCAAAGCCCTCAACAGCACGGGTAAAAGGGCCTAGTATGTCGATCCCCCAGACCGAAAATGGCCAGGAGAGGGGGGTTGTTTCAAGGGCTTGAGATGGTTGATGAAGCTTATTTGGATGAAGTTGTCACGCTTCACACTTGGTTACTAGTGTCGTTGCATCCTGGAGGGCAGTGGGCCAGAAGAAAACCTTGTCGTAATGCTTTGCCGGCAAGGGCTCTTGACCCTATGTGGGAACCACATATGCCTCCGTTTATCTCTGCTAACAGCTCCAATCCCTCCTCCCGAGGAATACACTTCAATTTCACGTTGTTTGGCCTTCTTCTGTAAAGGGCATCATCCACAAACTGGTACATGCTAGACCGATGGGCTACTTTCTCAGCTTCTTCCTGCTCCTCGGGGAGCTCCCCTATTTGGAGGAAACGGACTGTATGCTGTGCCCATGCTAGATCCTGGGGCTCAGCGGCAAGGGACAAAGGAATGCTTTCCACTGTGGGGGCAGCCGCCTCGACGGCAAGGGCGTGAGGCCCTGTCGGGGGCTACTGCTCTTTAGCAAGCTTAGGGTACCCAACAACTTCCTTGCCGGTGGTTCCTGGGAACTTTGCGGGAAAGTATTTGCCGGGGCCCACCTTCCTTCACTTGTTCTTTTCTGCTGATGACTCGATGGATGGCTGAGTTAATTGAAGAACAAAGGTACCTGGTGTCGGTTTCAAAACTGGCGGATCTCGGGTAGGGGGTCCCGATCTGTGCGTCAAGGCCGATGGTAACAAGAAGTAAGGGACACATATGTTTACCCAGGTTCTGGCCCTCTCGATGGAGGTAAAACCCTACTTCCTGCTTGATTAATATTGATGATATGGGTTGTACAAGAGTAGATCTACCACGAGATCGTAGAGGCTAAACCCTAGGAGCTAGCCTATGATGGTATGAATGTAATTGTGATCGGTCTTCTAAGGACCAACCTCTCCGGTTTATATAGACATCGGAGAGGGCTAGGGTTTACATGGAGTCGGTTACAAGGAAGGAAATATAACATCCGGACCACCAAGCTTGCCTTCCATGCCAAGGAAAGTCCCATCCGGACACGGGCCGAAGTCTTGAGTCTTGTATCTTCACGCTTCAATAGTCCAGACGTTGTACACAGTCTGGATGTCTGGATATCCCCTTATCCAGGACTCCCTTAGTAGCCCCTGAACGAGGCTTCAATGACGATGAGTCTGGCGCGCAGTATTGTCTTCGGTATTGCAAGGTGGGTTCCTCCTCCAAATACTCCAAAGTGGTTTATCGAACACATAAACTATGTCCGGATCTGCAGGATGATCTTCGTATGGTATAGATCTGATTTGCTAGCAATCTTCGTGCGTCACGCCCTTGTATCGTGGCTCGGTCCAATGTGAACCGACGCTTCCCACCCCACAACGACTCGTGTTACGAGGCGGTTTTATTGGCATGTCCCGTCAAGGCAGAGATCATGTCCCTTTTATTACGGGATTTTCCATCAATATGAGCGCGCGTGACCCCACGATGGCCATTGGTATTACCCCGTGTGTTTTTAGATAAGCCACAAACAGTCACACCGGGGACTCTTGATATTCACCCTCTTTATAAAGGGGTCGAGACCTACACGTCTTTCTTCACCTTCATCGCGCCTTCTCGCACCTCGAATTCTAACACCCAGAACCTAAGCTCCACCCCTCCGGAATCTGCCGTTATGTCCGGATCTGATCCTCAAGGCCGGTGGGTCGCCTCCTCGATCAAGGAGAAGGACATTGCAAAGCTTAGGGAGGTCGGATACCTAACCGCAGATATCCAGCACAGGCTTCCTGCTCTAGGGCAAGTTATCCCCGCGCCGGAGCCCAACGAGTGTGTTGTTTTTGTCCCACACTTCCTCCGTGGTTTGGGTTTCACCCTCCATCCCTTTGTGAGGGGGCTCATGTTCTATTATGGGCTGGATTTTCATGATCTGGCTCCAGATGCTATCCTCCATATCTCATCGTTCATTATCGTGTGCGAGGCTTTTCTCCATGTCACGCCACACTCCGGCTTATGGCTCAAGACCTTCAATGTGAAGCCGAAGATGATCGAGGGGCGACACGTGGAGTGCGGAGGTGCCGTAATAAGTAGAAACGCTGATGCCCCATGGCCGGAGGGTTCTTTCCCAGAAGTATCTGACGTATGGCAGTGGAGGTGGTTTTGTGCTACAGCCCCAAGGGGCACAAAGTGGGGTAGCCGCCCCTGAGTTCCGCTCGGCCCCCCCATCGCAGTTGGCGTCCTGGACAGATGTAGGACATAATTGGCGGCCCGCAGGAGACGCACCAATACTGCAGAACCGCATCCGGGAGCTTCTTGAATCGATATCAACCTTGTCAGCGTAATGCAAGTGATGTTAATCCGGCGGATGTTGCCGTGCTAGCGCCGACCTCTTCGGATGTGGGAGTTCAATCCGGAGGGTCTGCGGACCGTGAAGCACTTCTTCGGCTTAAAGCTCGAGGAGATGTGCAAATTATTCTTTGGACGGAAGATAACGTGTCCAGATACCACCGAGGATGTGGGGCTAAGCTGCAATCGCCTACATACTCAAGTAAGCAGCCTTGATACCGGACGCCCTGTTTTGTATTTGTCAAGATTGTTTATTCTAAACATCATCCGCATCCAGGAATGGCTCAGTAAGGCGGAGAGAATCATGTGTCCGGCGCCACTTCCCGAAGGCTCGCCCGCCCCTACCATGGCCAAGATGCTCGACCGGGTACTCAGCAGAATGCCCTCGGGGAAAGACAAGGGGAAGGATGAGAGATCCGAACCCCACACACTATGCATACGAACCGGGGATAGTCGGGGAGGAGAAGTCGAGGCCGCCTCCCCAAGCGGGAAGAAGAGGGCCGCCTCCAAAGATTTGGAGGCAGAGATGCCCAAATTGGGGAAAAAGGGATCCCCAGGGGTCCTTGCCCCGACAGGCACCCTCACTGCATCATGCCCTCCAATGGGCCAACCCTCCAACAAGTTGTAAGTCAATCATTAACTTAAAGGTACTGTATTTCTCCTGGATCAATGACCAGGACTCAACTTTTTGCAGTCCGGCTGGCAGCTCTTCTCAAGAGGGATCGTCTTCGGGCGACCTTCCTCCGGAGATGATGGAGAGCGAGACCCCACCCGCCTCTCCGGTTCTTGACGTGGGCGACACCGAGGTGTCATCACGGAGGAGCCCGGATCCGCCAAGGCCGGAAGCCAATGCGTGAGCCGCCCTAAGTCCAGACGTACTGACGGGCTTACTGGAGCGAGCTGCGCTCTCGGAGGAGCACCGCTCATTAATGAGCACAGTGCTCAAGAAGATTTCATTCGCTACAAGCGGTTTGAATGAAGCATTCACAAGCCTGCTCAGAGGCTTTGAGGTATGTAATGGAAAACTCACTATTTCTTTGGTTGTAAGGCACGCGCTAGGTGTGCTCCATATAGATAGCAGCCCCTGAGACTCTGGTTGCCCGCCCTTGGCGGCAAATGGGGGATCATAAACCAATGATAGTGCTGTAAACGTGTGCAGGTACCTGTGGGTCCGGCCGCCGGCCTGTCCATTGAAGTTGCCGAACTATCGAGGAAAATTGGGTTGATTGATGCTGATATTACTCTGATGAATGAGCGGCTGGATACATCACAAGGTATGTGCCCTGTCTCCCATTGCATTGGAAAATATTAAGGTGGCATGTATTAATATAATTTGTTCGAACTGCAAATGGTGCTGCTGCCGTGGAGGCCCTGAGGGCGGATCTTGCTCTAGCCAAGGAACAAGTTCGGGTGAGCAATGCGGCTGCCCTAAAGGCGGACAAGGAATTGAGAGCCGAACAGGCTGCTCATCGCCGAAGCGAGGAAAAGATAGCCGAAATGGCTATCGAGTTAAAACATGCCACTGACCGGTATAAGCTCCTGAAGAAGGAGCATGAAGATAAATCGCTGACGTGAGCAAGGCGCTGAATACCACCAAGGAAATATGGATCGAGCTCAGGGGTGCGCGGGAGGAGCTTCAACAGGCCGGTAAAATCGCGGCTGGAGGCTCCTATTTGCCGCAGACGAAGTTCTTCGATCCGAAGTATGCTCCCCTTGATGGACGTTGGAGCTCGCCAGACGCATACTCGGACCTGGCGAAGAGTACGGCTGGTGCTGTGGAGTTCTTCAAAGATCAGGGTGAAAAGGAGGTGGAGAAGCTTTTTTGGTCGCAGGTCCATGCTCCCACTCGCCTGCTGCTGTTAAGTGATAAGATGGCTTCTGTGGCAGAGCTTCACAGGCTGTCCGGGCTTGCGATGCGGTCTGTAATAGATCATCTTTGGCCGAAGGAGCCGAAGACGGACATCTACTTTGATTTAGTGCAACAGTTCCTTGGGGCTGTGCCCCGGATCGATGCCATGAGGAGGTCAGCATGCATAGAGGGTGCGCGGATGGCCCTTGCACGCGTTAAAGCGTATTGGACGGATATGGATGCCACTATGGTAGCATCTCAGGATCCGGTAGGGGGTCAATATCCGGCCGAGAACTATTCGGCGCAGGTCACGGAGAGTGCCCGCATGATAGAGGCGCAGTGCCCGAAGAATCTCCTCTCCGAGTGATGATTCAAATCATTGTAAAAACATTTTGATTAGAAGGTTATATTTATAATTTGTGTCTGAAAATATGATTGTGTCCCCTGTGCGGCTGTTTATATCTATATATATATATGGGTAATCTGAAAGATAGCAGTCGTTGGCTTCAGCCCCCACGCATACAATGCGGGGGTGTTTGTGAAAAAATGTGCTTGATCACTCTTTATCCAACGTCTTGGTCCAGCACGGAGGTGATCACACGTCGAACTAGGCAACCGGACTATATAGCTGTTACACTTTCGCTTAGCCGCGGGATTCTAATATTGGGGCTACTATGTAGCCCCTGGTACCATCGCGTGCATCCGAACATGGGCGTGTATGTACCTGGCCGAGAAATGGCCCTTCGTTAATGCGGAGGAATCCTAGAGATTCTGGTGAGTCGTCGAGTGGTTGACCAGTCTCTCGTTGTGTCATGACAGTCGGTTTTCGGCTTTATCTACTGAGGTGCTCGCCCGGAATAACCAGGGCACAGTCGTAGTAGTTCTCCTTTGGCCACCTTAGCCGATTGTAACGGAACGTCAGGCGGCAAACCCAGGAGCCAGGCAATCCCAACATTTTACCAAAGACATGATTTGGAGCTGATGCATATAAGGCCAAACTCGTGACGCCGAACACTCCCGAAGGTATTCGGACTTTCTAACAGATGATGGGCTCAAGAATGCCCATTCATTATAAACCATGTATGTCCAGGTGCGTTCATTAATCTGTCGTGGCGTAATGCCAAAAACGGCAGTATCCTCTGTGGGTATGGAACCCGTGGGATGATGAAACAACAAGATGCAATAGAAAAGGTTTACACAAGGGCTTAATCTAAAAAAAACCTGTCGGACGGGGCCCTGCTACACTTCTGCGCCTTTATCTCCGTTGTGCCGCATCCTGGAAGGGTATCACGCGAACGTTGTTTGAGGAAAAAAGGGGATCTCATAGAAGAGTGCAAAGTAAGTGTGCGATGGATAGTAGAGAATGTAAAATGATGGCCTGCCAATAAGGTTGGGCTGAGAGTGCGGGGCCTTATTATTAGCCCCTGGTGTCCACTACAGGATTACATATACAACGCCCCGGTTTGATGTGGGTTGCCGGACTCGTCCAACCGTGTTTGTGGTCTTAACGACCTGGTATAATTTTGTTAGAGGCCGCTTATAGTCCGGCTGCTAGGGCCGTCGCGTATTCCTCTGCGCGCGAAAAGCGCTCCGTTGTTCCGCTAACGGCGATGACACCGCGTGGACCGGGCATCTTGAGTGTAAGGTGGCCATAATGCGGCAATGCGTTGAAGCGGGCGAAGTCCGTTCTTCCAAGCAATGCTTGATAGCTCCTTTGGAAGGTGCGATGATCAGGACTAATTCTTCGCTTCTGGAGTTACCTGGAGAGCCGAATGTTACCTCTAGTATGATGGAGCCCTTGCTGTAGGCTTCAACGCCTGGTATCACCCCTTTAAAGGTGGTATGAATCTTGCTGATTCTGGATGAGTTTATCCCCATCCTGCGGACAGTGTCCTCATATATTAGACTGAGACTGCTGCCACCGTCCATGAGGACATGAGTGAGATGGTATCCGTCGATTATTGGGTCAAGCACCAAGGCATTTGATCCTTCGCGCTGAATGCTAGTTCGGCCGTCCAGGTGATCGAAGGTGATCGAACAAGACATCCAGCAGTTAGGTGTGGGTACGATGGGCTCTATATCACGTGCGTCTTTATGGGCGCGTTCGTGCCTTCCCAAGGATGTACGAGTCGCGTGGATCATGTTCACTGTTTTAACCTCTGGCGGGAATGTTTTCTGTCCCCCAGTGTTCGGTTAGTGAGGTTCATCCTTGTCTTCACTTGGTGTTTCCCTTCCCTTGTGTTCGGCGTTTAGTTTGCCGGCCTGCTTGAAGACCCAACATTCTCTGTGCGTGTAGTTCGCAGGTTTGTCGGGGGTGCCATGAATTTGGCATAGTCTGTCCACAACTCTATTTAGACCGGACGGTCCCTCTTTACTGCCTTTAGGTTGCTTATTTTGCTGGTTAGGTCGAGAGCCTCGGAATCCGGCATTAACCGTTGTGTTTTCCGGGCTCTCTTCCTTGTTTTGGTGTTTGCTTTTATTACGCTGTGGCTTCCCGTTGCCATCCCTTCTTTCGGATGTGCTGGGGTCGATGGTGCCTTTACGGGCGAGCCAGCTATCTTCTCCCGCACAAAAGCGGGTCATAAGACTTGTTAGGGCTGCCATTGTCCTTGGCTTTTCTTGGCCGAGGTGTCTGGCGAGCCACTCGTCCCGGATGCTGTGCTTGAATTCTGCTAAGGCTTCGGCATCCGGACAGTCAACAATTTGATTCTTCTTAGTGAGGAATATGTTCCAAAGCTGGCGAGCAGACTCTCCGGGTTGTTGGATTATGTGACTTAAATCGTCAGCATCCGGAGGTCGGACATAAGTCCCTTGAAAATTGGCCCTGAAAGCGTCCTCTAGTTCTTCCCAGCTCCCGATTTAATTTTCGGGGAGGCTTTTCAACCAGTGCCGGGCCGGTCCCTTTAGTTTGAGGGGAAGGTATTTAATGGCATGGAGGTCGTCTCCACGAGCCATGTGTATGTGGAGGATAAAGTCCTCGATCCAGACCCCTAGGTCTGTCGTTCCGTCGTATGCCTCTATGTTTACAGGTTTAAAGCCCTGTGGGAATTCATGGTCCAGTACTTTGTCAGTAAAGCATAGGGGGTGAGCAGCCCCTCTGTATCTGGAAGCGCTGTGGCATGCCGTCGGCTGTTGTTGTGTTCGGTGTTTATTCCGAACTAGTGTTTGGTTGTCATAATTGTTTCGACGGCCATAGTCCCTAGCCAGGGTGTCTCATTTAGATCCGTAGATGGACCTAGCTGCGCCAGCTTTCTTCTCCAGGTGCCCACGTAGATCGTGGGCGTCTTCGGCAGCAGATTTATTGCGGTTATGAAGTGGTACTCCTGCTCTCCTGGTCGTGTTGTTCTTTGGTGGAACGGCCTCGTCGTCGAATTCATGCAGTAGCTTGCGTTTTGGGTAGCTCTTTGTATGGCGATCGTCGCCATATGTTTCTTCAGTGTCTAGCACTTTGTTCCATCTGCGGTTGAGCGTTTCCTGTGCGGCTTTAAGCCGTTGCTTCTGCTTCTTCAGACTTCTTGCTGTGGCCATAAGCTTTCTATGGAGGTTCTCTCGTTCCACGCGTTCTTCCGGAATGATGAATGTGTCATTGTCCGGACTGTCTTCTTTTCCTGGGCCGGATTGGTCGACTCGTCCCTCTGGATCGTTTTCTTCGGGCGTATGACCCGGACTACGTTCGGCGTGACCTGGTTCGTCCTGCTCCATCGCTGGTTCTGTTTGGTCATTATTGCCATCGGGGTTTACCGGAGTATCCATTCTTCTGGCGCTCTTGCTGATATTGTTACTATTGCTCAGATTTGGAACGACGTCTGTGTTGTCGCTTTGGTTTTTGCCGAGGGGTGTTATCTTCCGGGTTGTCACCATCACCTTCCTTGGGCGAATCCACCATGTATATGTCGTGTGGTGAGGCGTGAATTCGGCACCCCATAGATTCTGAGTCTTCTCCTGCATCGTTGTAACGCCCTGGATTCGATGCGCTAGTTGTCTACCAGTTATTCGCCATTGTTGCCATGTCATTTGCTTGCGTGTTGCACTTTGCCATGTTATCTTGTGCATCTCATTTTGCATACGTGTTCATCTCATGCATCCGAGCATTTTCCCCATTGTCCGTTTTGCAATCCGACACTCCTATGTCCTCCGGCGTCCCCCTTTTGTCTCCGGTTGTGTGTGGGTGTTCAACTTTCTCGGAATGGCCCGAGGTTTGCCAAGCGGCCTTGGTACACCACCAGTAGACCGCCTGTCAAGTTTCATGCCATTTCGAGGTCGTTTGATACTCCTACGGTTAACCGGGTAACCGTAAAAGCCCTCGTTGTGTTGCAGCCCAGCACCCCTCCAAAATGGCCCAATAACCCATCCAAACCTACTCCATGCTCTCAGTCATCCGATCACGATCGTGTGGGAGAAAACCGCACCCCATTTGGACTATCCTAACTCCCAGAATCTATAAATAGGTCCTCCCCGTCCAAATTCCGGGTACAAACCCTAAAAATCCTCCCTCCGCGCCACCGGACATGTCCGCCGACGGCCGGACACGTCCAGCCTCCACCTCACGCCGGCGAATCAGGCCTCGCCACGTAACCCCGCCGCCGCCCACAGCCAATCCGGCTTCGCCACCTCGCCCCGCGCCACCTTACCCGCACCTCTCCTGCCGCCACGTGGCCCGCGCCGCCGGCCCGCCGCGGCCCGCA
>NC_041387.1:330514809-330525924 GCF_002162155.2 Triticum dicoccoides | reverse complement strand
CTTCGCCGCTCCTCTGGCCGCTCCGGCCGCGGATCCGGCGAGCCGCCCCGGATCCCGTCGGCCTCCACCCGTCCCCGCCTCGCCTCGGCTTCTGCGCCCTTGCCGGAGGTTCGCCGGAGTTCCCTCTCCGGTGGATCTGGAAAAGGTGGACGAGATCCACCAGGCCTTCCTTCCAAACGGTGTCCCGCGCCCCTGGATCCCTCCGTCCCGCACCGTCCCGTCCCGGGTTGACTTTTCGCGAGGGTATATTTCTGCTAACTCCCATTTTCTGTCATATTTTGGTGCCCCCTTTGACCTGTCATAACTCCATGCATACTGCTCCGTTTCGTGCGTGTTATATGTCACAATGTTCACCATGGGATGCTCTCCATTGTGTTCCATTGTGCCATGCTTGTTTGAGATCATCTTGATGCCCGAATCATCATTGCAAGAGTATTATATGATGTTAATCTGCTGAAACTGTTATAAATTGGTGATTTGTCATTTTTGATGCATTTGATGTGTGCATCTTATGAGCATGAGCTCTACATGTATTTTGAACTACATCATGCCATATTTACAGGGGTGCAATCCATGTATTTTTGTGAGTCTTGTACGGAGTGCATCGAGCTTATTAAGTAGGGTACTTGCTGTTGCTGTTTTGCTACGCTGAATTTGATATATTATGATGCTATGTAAACCTGCTGCTACAAGTCATCCTATGCATTATATGTAGATGTTCACTAAGGATGTTTTTTATACATGTCATTATCTATCCATCCATGCCCCTGGTTGCATTTATAGCTTGCTGTAGATTGTTGTAATCTTGCTCTCAAATTGCTAAGTAATGTTGTTGTCAGCCTGTTAACATTAAGTTCAGTTTTGCCACGTGTTTTTCTAGTGATCAATGCACCCTATGAACTTGCTCTTGCCATGCTTAGCTTCATAAACATGTCTTCGTACTTTTGGTTGCCTTTCCATGCCATGTATTCCTCTATGGTGAGTGGTTCGAGCTCACCCACATGCCTACTTATTGTTGTTCCTGCCATGTATGAATCTGTCACATCACTTGCTATGTTTACATGGGTGCCATCATATTTTCTGTGCTCTTTTGGCTCATGGTCAGTAAGGGACTTTTGTTCTATGCAATTAGTAGATTCATTCCATGCCTTAAGTTTCTATCTTAAGTTCCTGTAACATGTTGTTTGATAGCTCTAAACATTACAACCTGATGTTATTTCTGCCAAGCCTGTAAACTGTTATTATATGTAATCTTGCCATGTCTTTTTGAGCATGTTCTAGTGATTTCTAGAGATAGCTCAGTGTTCATGTTTTGTTATGATTCACCTGTACATCATGTCCATTCCTTTTGTTCTTATGTTGAGATGCTTTATCATGTTGCTTTGATGCTTGCAATATGCCTAGTTGCTGTTTTGGACAGATTGTTATTATATCTTGTTTCATGTGTGTGTGTGTTGAACCGTTGCTCCGTTTTGAGTGTGCTCTATATGGAACTTGCTTGATTTTGCATGTAGTTTCATATTACCTTGTTGAATCCTTCTTTTGAGGTGTTTTCTTGAAGTTGGATGCATTTATCATCAATTCCATGTTTAACTTGTTTTCCTCATATCTTCTTGGCCGTAGCTCCGAACTAAATGAACTTTATATGTAACTTGACTAGAATTTCGTGTAGATCCTCTTGGTGCATCTTAACTTGCTGTTTAACAACTTAAACTTAACGTTTGTTCAGATCTGGACCAAGTTCGAAACTTGCATATGAGGACTTATCGGAATTGTTATATGTTGTTCCCAACCTCATTTAAACTTGCCTTGATGTGTTGCTCTTGTATGCATCATCTCTTGCCATGAGTAGCTTCATGTAGTCTTGTCTTGCATCATACTTGGTTGAGCATCATGTCATGTATATGTGTGGTGTGTTTATCATGTGTGCTTCTTCTCGATAGTTCCTGTTTCGTTGCGATCATGAGGATTCGTTCGTCTACGCTTAGTTCGTCTTCATCCGTTCGTCTTCTTCATGGACTTGTTCTTCTTCCTTGCGGGATTTCAGGCAAGATGACCGTCACCTTGGATCTCACTACTATCATTGCTATGCTAGTTGCTTCGTTCTATCGCTTTGCTGCTCTACCTATCACTTGTTCCTCAAGCCTCCCAATTTGCCATGTCAGCCTCTAACCTTTTTCACCCTACCTAGCAAACTGTTGCTTGACTATGTTACCGCTTTTGCTCAGCCCCTCTTATAGCATTGTTAGTTGTGGGTGAAGTTGAAGATTGCTTCATGGTGGACAGGATTATGGTTGGGATATCACAATATCTCTTATTTAATTAATGCATCTATATACTTGGTAAAGGGTGGAAGACTCAGCCTTATGCCTGGTGTTTTGTTCCACTCTTGTCGCCCTAGTTTCCATCATACCGGTGTTATGTTCCTGGATTTTGCGTTCCTTACGTGGTTGGGTGATTTATGGGACCCCCTTGATAGTTCGCTTTGAATAAAACTCCTCCAACAAGGCCCAATCTTGGTTTTACCATTTGCCTCACCTAGCCCTTTTTCCGTTGGGTTTCCGGAGCCCGAGGGTCATCTTTATTTAGGCCCCCTCGGGCCAGTGCTTCTCTAAGTGCTGGTCCGAACCAGAGCCCTTTGCAGCGCCCCGTCAGGGAAACTTTAGGTCTGGTTTTAGTTGTACGGATTGCTCATCCGGTGTTGCCCTGAGAATGAGATATGTGCAGCTCCTATCGGGATTGTCGGCGCATCGGGCGGGTTTGCTGGTCTTGTTTTACCATTGTCAAAATGTCTTGTAAACCGAGATTCCGAGTCTGATCGGGTCTTCCTGGGAGAAGGTATATCCTTCGTTGATCGCCAGAGCTTATCATGGGCTAAGTTGGGACACCCCTGCAGGGTATTATCTTTCGAAACCCATGCCCACGGTTATGTGGCAGATGGGAATTTGTTAATGTCCGGTTGTAGATAACTTGACACCAGATCCGAATTAAAACGCATCAACTGCGTGTGTAGCCGTGATGGTATCTTCTCGGCGGAGTCCGGGAAGTGAACACGGTTTTGGGTTATGTTTGACGTAAGTATGAGTTCATGATCACCTCTTGATCATTGCTAGATTCACGACCATTCCGTTTGCTCTCTTCTTGTTCTTATTTGCGTATGTTATCCACCATATATGCTTAGTCGCTGCTGCAACCTCACCACTTTACCCCCTTATTTTCCCATTAAGCTTTGCTAGTCTTAAACCCATGGTAATGGGATTGCTGAGTCCTTGTGGCTCATAGATTACTACAACAACAGTTGCAGGTACAGGTTATGCAATGATCATGACGCGAGAGCGATGATTGCTTGTTCTGGAGTTCTTCTTCTGCTTCTTCTTCGATTATGGGATAGGTTCCAGGTCGGCAGCTGGGCTAGCAGGGTGGATGTCGTTTGAGTTCATGTTTGTGTTTCATCCGTAGTCGGATGGTGATCTTATGTTTGATGATGTTGTATTCGTGTGGCATTGTATGCCTCTTGTATGTATCCCCATCTATTATGTAATGTTGATGTAATGATATCCACCTTGCAAAAGCGTTTCAATATGCGGGTCTATCCTTGGTGGGACCTTCGAGTTCCTTTTGGATAGGGTCGCATATTGGGCGTGACAATCGTCGTCCATAACGTTGATGCCTTCGGAGTCGAAGTCCAGCACGTCTGTTAAATCATCAACCGTGGCTATTAAGTGGGTGGTGGGTGGGCAACGAATGTCTTCATCGCCTGATTCCCATTCGAGCCGGGCATAATTCGGCCTGAGATTCTTTGTCAATGAGAGGGTTTTGAATAAGTTTAGTACGTCGCCAAAGGGTGAGTGCTGAAAGATGTCCGCCGCGGTGAACTCCATCACCGGAGCCCAACCGAGATCGGCGGGCTCGGGGGCGCGCGGACCGGAGCCTACAACCAGACGCAAGTCCAGGGGCTCAGAGTCACAGGCTTTCTCAAAAGTGCGGCCTGTGTTCGGCTCCATCGCCGATGAGGGTACGGCCTGTGGGGCGGGGTCCAGCCCTCCGTCCTTAGGCAACGTAACCTACCGCGGATTTAGGTCCGAGGCTTCTGTCGGGATGTTATCCCAAGCGACGTCTGACAGCAGGTCTAAGCCATGCTCATCGTGACTGTTTAGCGCTTCTGGTGCTGGCCCGAATCCGCCGAAGATCAAGTCTCCTCAGGTATCCTCCACATGGTTCAGGTTTCCGAACCCGATTTGAGAGCCAGGGGCATAGCTATCGATCTGCTGCAAGTGGCCAAGCGAATTGGCCCGCAGCGTGAAGCCGCCGAACATGAAGATCTGTCCGCGGAGGAAAGTCTCAACCTGGGCAGCATCGTTAATGACGATCAAAGGAGCCATCGAGCCTAACGGCGACATCACAAAGGAACTCTCAATGAAAGCACCAATGTTGGTGTCAAAACCGGCGGATCTCGGGTAGGGGGTCCCGATTTGTGCGTCAAGGCCGATGGTAACAAGAAGTAAGGGACACAGATGTTTACCCAGGTTCGGGCCCTCTCGATGGAGGTAAAACCCTACTTCCTGCTTGATTAATATTGATGATATGGGTAGTACAAGAGTAGATCTACCACGAGATCGTAGAGGCTAAACCCTAGGAGCTAGCCTATGATGGTATGAATGTAATTGTGATCGGCCTTCTAAGGACCAACCTCTCCGGTTTATATAGACACCGGAGAGGGCTAGGGTTTACATGCAGTCGGTTACAAGGAAGGAAATATAACATCCGGATCGCCAAGCTTGCCTTCCATGCCAAGGAAAGTCCCATCCGGACACGGGCCGAAGTCTTGAGTCTTCTATCTTCAAGCTTCAATAGTCCGAACGTTGTACACAGTCCGGCTGTCCGGATACCCCCTAATCCAGGACTCCCTTACCTGGTTCCATAGGTACCTTGAGGGCAGCGTGCTTTGACAGGTCATCGGCAATGCTGTTCTTTTCTTGAGGAACATGCTCTACTTGTAAACCGTCAAAGTGCTCTTCCAACTTCCTCACTTCATCCACGTAAGCCTCCATCAGTGGGCTCTGATAATCCTTGTTAACTTGCCTGGCGACAAGTTGTGAATCTCCTCTGATAATAAGCTTCCTGATCCCAAGGTCCACCGCAATCGTGAGACCAGCAAGCAACCCTTCGTACTCTGCGATGTTGTTTGTCGACCTCTCCCGGGGGAAGTGCATCTTGATCATGTACTTGAGGCGTTCTTTGGTGGGCGCGACGAGCAACACGCCGGCACCACTGCCTTGTAACGAGAAAGCTCCATCGAAGTACATAATCCAATGACTACTTGCCTCTTTGCCGGGAAGGGTGGTTTCTTGAACTTCTTCGTCAGGCGTGGATGTCCATTCTGCTATGAATTCTGCCAAGGCTCTGCTCTTGATCGTTGAGGTGCTCTTGAACTTAAGGTCAAAGCTTGACAGCTCCAACGCCCACTCCACAATCCTCCCAGTTGCATATGGGTTATGCAAGATCCGTTGCAAAGGGAAGCGTGTGACGACGGTGACTTCATGTGCTTGGAAATAATGGCGCCACTTTCTCGAGGCCATAAGGAGGCCGAAAAGCAACTTTTGCATCCCAGAGTACCTTGACCTAGCCCCCTACAAGTGGGAGTTGACAAAGTAGACTGGGTGCTGCATCACCTTCTTCTTTTTCTATACCTTGCTTGCTTGCGCAGACGCTGTCTTGCCGGGATTGGGTCCTGTCGGGTCCTCTCCCTTGCCGGGATCGGATCCTGTCGGGGGCTCTCCCTTGCCGGGATCGATATCCTGCCAGGTCCAGCTCTTCACCTAAGGGCCTTGCCGCTGCCGTCGCCTCTTCCTCAACTTCTCTCTGTGCTACTAGCGCAGCACTGACCACTTGATTCGTTGCTGCCAAGTATAGCAGCAATGGCTCTTGTGGCCTGGGCGCGACCAGTATTGGCGTAGAGGAGAGGTGTCTCTTAAAATCCTGCAGTACTGCCTCCGCCTCCGGGGTCCATTACATTGGAGCCACCTTTTCCAAAATCTTGAAAAAGGGGAGGGCACGCTCAACAGATTTAGAGATGAACCTGCTCAGGGCGGCGACGCAGCCGGCAAGACTTCGAACATCTTTGACCCGTCTTGGTGCCTCAATTTGCTCGATTGCTTTGATCTTGTTGTTCTTTGATTCCGCGTTGAGACACAAAGAACCCCAGAAGCTTGCTGGACGGAACGCTGAACACACACTTCTCTAGGTTAAGCTTGAGGTTGATCCTGTGCAAGTTTGCACAAGTTTCTTCCAGGTCCTTCACAAGTGTGGCCTTATTCTTGGTTGACCACTATACCATCCATGTAGGCTTCCATATTTCTATGGCGATGGGGTTCAAAACCAATTTCGACCGCTCGAGCAAACTTCGAACCAGCGCTCTTCAACCCGAAAGGCATCCGTACGAAGTAGTACATACCACATGGGGTGATGAACGCGGTCTTCTCTTCGTCTTCTTTTGTCAAGAAGATCTGATGATATCCTGAGTAAGCATCAAGGAACAACAGCAGGTCGCACCCAGTAGTGGAGTTCACTATCTGGTCAATATGTGGCAATGGGAAAGGATCCTTTGGACATGCTTTACTGATATTAGTATAGTCGATACATAGCCTCCACTTCCCATTCTCCTTACGTACTACTACTGGATTGGCCAACCACGTCGGGTGGAGAACTCCCTTGACCAAACCTGCCGCCTCCAACCTCCTGATCTCCTCGATGATAAACTCCTATCGATCCAAAGCTTGCTTTCTGACCTTTTGCTTGACGGGTCGTGCATCAGGGCAGACAGCAAGATGGTGCTCAATCACCTCCCTGGGAACGTCGGGGATGTCGGATACTTTCCATGCAAACTCATCGACATTCGCCCGCAGGAAGGCGACGAGCGCGCTTTCCTATTTGTTGTAAAGGGTGGAGCGTATGGTAAAAGCTTCGCCTATGCCATCCTCCATGACGGACACCTTTTTGGTTTCCGCCGGGGCCGCCTTGTACTTCTTGCTCTTGCCGGTAGATCTCTCTAGTACGTCTCTAGCAGGAACACAGCACTCCGAAGAGGTGCATTTACCGGAGAGGGTACATGAACCCTTGCCGGGGCCAGGAGTCTTGCCGGCGGCCGAGGCCTTACTGGTCGTTTTCTCGGTGGCAGGAGCAGGCGCCTTGGTGGAAGATGCTGCAACCGCCTCTCGATAGAGCTGATCGGCGCAGATGAGCGCGTCATTCCTATCGCAGCCGACTGCGATGATGCTCATCGGGTCAGGCATCTTCAACTTGATATATGCATAGTGCGATGCTGCCATGAACTTGGCCAGCGCTGGGCGGCCAAGGATCCCGTTGTATGGCAACAGGATCTCAGCGACATCAAAAATGACTCCTCCCTGGATTGATCCCTTGGAACATGCCCGTCTCCTCAAGATCTTCATCGGGGATATGCAGCCTCTTGACCATGTTGGGCGAGATCAAGTTAAGGCCGGCCCCACCATCAACTAACATCTTCGTTACCAACAACGGCAAACACCTGACCGCAGTTGTGCGATCAGGGTGATCCTCGGCGTTGAAAATGATAGGCGTGTGGGACCACCTCAACGGCTTCTGCGTGTTGACCATTGGTTCCATTGCATTAATCTCACGCGCCCATTGTTTTAGTTGGTGGTGGGAAGAATGCAACAAAGCACCTCCATCAACACACATGACTTCTGTCGCTTTTTAGAAATCGTGCTCGGTGGATTCGTCACGATCATCATGATCACCATCCTCCTCTTTCTTTTCACGGCCTTGGGCAGGCTTCTCTTGTTGATTTTCCTTGTTGCCGCGTCCTCCTTGGTCGCTGCGCTTCTTGCCGGACCCTTCAGGGCCTCCTTGGCCCTTCTCCTTGTCTCGTCTCTCGTACTCAGCCCTTTGCTTTTCCATCAATAGCTCCACTTGGCGGCAGTTCTGGAGGTCGTGGCCCTTGGTATGGTGAATCTTGCAGTACTGCTTGTCGGAGCCCTCTAACTTGCCGGCAGCCGCCAAGGCCCGGCAGGCTTCGCACCTGGCAACCTCCTTGCCGGGGTCGTCAACCTTCGCCTTCCTGGTGGTGTCGGGGTCGCCGGATTCCATGACGGCAAGCACGGTCTTGCCCTTGCGTTCCCTATTATGCCGCCGGCCTTTCTTTGCTGGGGCGACGACATCTTCATCTTCAGAGACACTTCCCACATCGGCGTCTTCGCTGGCGTACTTCCTTCCTTCCTCCACTCGGGCACATAGGTCAACCAGAACGTACATCTCGGCAACATAGGCAACCTTGTTCATGGCCAACTCTTCACGCATCTTTCGATTCTGCATGTTCTGGTGGAACGCACTGATGACGGCGACGGGATGAACATCAGGGATGTTGTACTGCACACGGCTGAACCTCTGTATGTACTTGTGCAAGGATTCACCAACAAACTCGTGGCACAGGTTGGACCAAGAAGCAATGGAATCTATCGGCAGATGCATCAACCATGACCAGACGTTGGGCTTAAGTAACAACGGGAAATAATTGGCGAGTATCTTATCGTCTCGTGCTCCGGCAGATTTCATCGCGATAGTGTAAAGGCTCAGGAACTCAGACGGGTGGGTCTTGCCATCGTACTTCTCTGGGACCTCTGGTTTGAACGTGCGGGTGTTGGGCCACTTGGGCTGCCACAGCTCGCGGGTGAATGCTGGACAAGTGATTGCATATGGCAAGTCACTAGCATCCCCCGGCGCAGGGCAGTACTTAGCGGGTCCAGCATGCCTATTGATACGTCTCCAACGTATCTATAATTTATGAAGCATTCATGCTATTTTATTATCTGTTTTGAATGATTACGGGCTTTATTATACACTTTTATATTACTTTTGGGACTAACCAATTAACCGGAGGCCCATCCCATATTGTTGCTTTATTGCCTGTTTCAGTATTTCGAAGAAAAGGAATATCAAACGGAGTCCAAAGGGAATGAAACCTTCGGGAGCATGATTTTTGGAAAGGATATGATCCGGGAGACTTGGAGTTCAAGCCAGGGAAGGCTCGAGGAACCAGGAGATAGGAGGGCGCGCCTCCTGTCTCCTGGGGCCCTCGAGGCTCCCCCAACCGACTTCTTTCCCCTATATAAGTCCGCGTACCCTAAAAACATCGAAGAAGAAGATAGATCTAGAGTTCCGCCGCCGCAAGCCTCTGTAGCCACCAAAAACCTCTCGGGAGCCCGTTCCGGCACCCTGCGGGAGGGGGAACCCATCACTGGTGGCCATCTTCATCATCCAGGCGCTATCCATGACGAGGAGGGAGTAGTTCACCCTCGGGGCTGAGAGTATGTACCGGTAGCTATGTGTTTGATCTCTCTCTCTCTCTCGTGTTCTCTCTATGGCACGATCTTGATGTATCACAAGCTTTGCTATTATAGTTGGATCTTATGATGTTTCTCCCCCCTCTACTCTCTTGTGATGAATTGAGTTTCCCTGTTGAAGTTATCTTATTGGATTGAGTCTTTGATTTGAGAACACTTGATGTATGTCTTGCCGTGTTTATCTGTGGTGACAATGGGATATCACGTGTCACTTGATGTATGTCTTGGTGACCAACTTGCGGGTTCCGCCCATAAACCTATGCATAGGGGTTGGCACACATTTTCTTGACTCTCCGGTAGAAACTTTGGGGCACTCTTTGAAGTACTTTTGTGTTGGTTGAATAGATGAATCTAAGATTGTGTGATGCATATCGTATAATCATGCCCACGGATACTTGAGGTGACAATGGAGTATCTAGGTAACATTAGGGTTTTTGTTGATTTGTGTCTTAAGGTGTTATTCTAGTATGAACTCTTGAATAGATCGATCTGAAAGAATAACTTTGAGGTGGTTTTGTACCCTACCATAATCTCTTCGTTTGTTCTCCGCTATTAGTGGCTTTGGAGTGACTCTTTGTTGCGTGTTGAGGGATTGTTATATGATCTATCTATGTTATTATTGTTGAGAGAACTTGCACTAGTGAAAGCTTAAACCCTGTGCCTTGTTTCCTACCATTGCAATACCGTTTACGCTCACTTTGTTGGCGTTCTGGGAATGGGGGTCCCCAGACATGCCTGCCTGCGGCCTGCGGCGTGGCTCAAGCGGAGGCCCAGTGCAGCCCAGCTTCATCATCTCAAGATCAAGACCCTCGCGAGGGGCCAAGCCTCGCAGGGAGGACAACAGGAATCTTTCTCAGGAGCAGCCTCATCAGGCGAGATTGCGAGGAGGCGGAGAGATCAAGGAAGGCAGGGTACCTCGCGCGGTGCCCGTGACGCAAGCCATGACAATTGAGACCAGGTGGGCGCTAGGCGGGCGCCGGCCTGCGCAGTGTCCTTGTTTCCCCTTTGGTGCAAAGGGGGCAAGCACAGGTCAAGGCATCAGGCAAAGGTTACCGTTTCAGTGCAACAAGACCAAGACCAGCGGGAACACAGGATGGACGTCACCATGGAGCTTAGGACGGCGTCACCGTCAGAGTCTTTGGCAGTCGAAGACCAACTTTAGTCAGGATAAGTGTGACGCCCGGATAATTAGGCTACAGTAACCCCACGTTAACGATGCCACGCGACCTCAGATTACTGTTGATAATCTCGCGTTAGTTCGAAACGATTCATATTCAGAATTTGAATTTAAGTTAAACAATTAAAGTTTTCAAAAGTCGAAACTAAATTGTTCCTAATGTGTCTAATAATCCTTAGTAAATATTGGTGGATAAATTATCTTTTAATAAAATATTTTAATGCACTAAAGTAATAGAAATGACAGCAAAAACAATTAATTAGATGCCTTTTATAAAGTTATAATAATAAAACTAAATTAGTAGTGTGCCAAAATAATTGTGGCAGTGGACTAATTAGTAATACTAATTTAGGTGCTGACTGGGTATTTTATAAAACTAAAATAAAAGAAACTTTAAATGAAAACATTAAAGAAAATAAGTAAAAAAAAGAAAAAAAAGGAAAAGCAAACCCCCCATCACTGGGCTTCGGCCCAGCAGGCCACCAACCCAACTGGGCAAAGGCCCAACCGGCCGGCCCACCCCACTCCCTTAACCCCCTGGTGCCGAAACCCTAGTCA
>NC_041387.1:330506834-330514799 GCF_002162155.2 Triticum dicoccoides | reverse complement strand
ACCCTCGCTGGATCTGGATCGAGATCGATCCCCTCCCCCTCAGTGCTCGTTCTGGATCGGGGGATGGAACCGCCGTCGCCAGCCACGATCGCCGGAGCCACCCCCCCCGTCTACCTCCACCTCGTCGGACGCCTCTACATCATCTCGTCCCCGCCGCCCGAAGCTCCTCCGCCCCGACCCGATGCCGTCGCCCGTCATCGTCGGACCACCTCGTTGGACCGCCTTCATCGCCCGCTTCCTCGTCCTCCTCCTCGACGGCCTCACCAGGCCTCGTCGTCCCCTTCTCTCCTCGCACGTGAGGACCCCTTCTCCTTCCCTCCTCTGCCCTCGCTCCCGCACGGTCCCCGTCCTCGTCCTCGCTCGCCTGGGGCACACTCGAACCCGCGGTCACCGCGCCCCCGTCTGTCCCGCGCCACGTCTCGCTGCCGTCGTCGCCCCGTTCCCCTCCGCGCGGGCGCTCGCGCTCATAGCGCGTCGACCACGCCCGTCCATCGCGGCGCCCACCATGTTCACTGGCCGCGCTCGTGGGCCTCTGGCCGTGCCAGTGGTCGCGCACGCTCGCCCAGCCGCGGCCCAGTGCGCGCCCGCTCACACCACCGCACCTCGCTGTGCCGCCCCGCTCCGGCCACTGTCACCGGCGCCGGGCCAGGCACCGCCCCCTTCACCCGTTGGCCGCAGCGCCCTACCGGGCGGGCTGGAGCCCGAGAACTGCCACCCACGACCCGTTAAGGCCCCTGTCCGAATGACAAGTGGGACCCACCCCAGAAAACGATTAAAAAAGTAATAATAAAAAGAATTAAAATTAACTAATTAATTAAGCGGCTTAACTAACTTAACTTTAGTTAACCTGCTAGTTAACTAATTAAACTATAATTAGGTAAATAAGAGAATGACAGGGGGCCCCACCCCTGTTGACCAGTCAAGCTTTGACCGGTCAACTGGGTCCCCCTTGGCCCACCTGTCAGCCTCTGGGTACACATCTGTGTACACAGAGCTGGGTACTTGTAGCATTTTAGCTTCTATTTCAAATTAAAATAAATTCAAAAAAATGATTAAAACTTTGAAAATTAATAATAAATAATCCATAACTCGGATGAAAATACTTTGTACATGAAAGTTGCTCAGAATGACGAGACGAATCCGAATAGGCAGTCCGTTCGTCCGCCACACACCCCTAACCTATCGAACTTGCAACTTTCCCCCTCCGGCTCCTCTGCCCGAAAACGCGAAACACCAGGAATACTTTCCCGGATGTTTCCCCCCTTAACCGGTACCACCTCATACCACGTTAGGGCACACCTAGCACCGCTCATTGTCACGTCACGCATCGTCGTGTTTATGTTTGCATTGTATTCATTGTTTCTTCCCCCTCTTATCTCCGGTAGACTACGAAACCGACGCTGATGCCACCGAGTACGACTACGTCACCAACGACCCCTCCTTGTCTGAGCAACCAGGCAAGCCCCCCCTTTGATCACCAGATATCGCCTACTCTTCTGTATACTGCTTGCATTAGAGTAGTGTAGCATGTTACTGTTTTCAGTTAATCCTATACTGCTGCATGGCCTGTCCTTGCTACTACTGTTGTTACCCTTATCTGCTATCCTACTGCTTAGTATAGGATACTAGTGTTCCATCAGTGGCCCTACATTCTTGTCCGTCTGCCATGCTATACTACTGGGCTGTGATCACTTCGGGAGGTGATCACGGGCATATACTATATACTTTACACTGTTACATTACCTGTGATACTGTTCGGAGATGGGGGGCTGAAAGGACAGGTGGCTCCATCCCGGTAGAGGTGGGCCTGGGTTCCCGACGGCCCCCGACTGTTACTTGTGGCGGAGCGACAGGGCAGGTTGAGACCGCCTAGGGGAGAGGTGGGCCTGGCCCTGTTCGGCGTTCGCGGATACTTAACACGCTTACCGAGATCTTGGTATTTGATCTGAGTTGGCTACGAGCCTATATGCACTAACCATCTACGCGGGAGTAGTTATGGGTATCCCGGCGTCGTGGTATCAGCCGAAGCACTTTAGACGTCAGCGACGGAGCGGCGCACGCCGGATTGGACTGGAACGCCTCCTAGGCTAGGTCTGCTTTCGGCCGCCCACGCAACGTGCAGGTGTGCTTAGGGCGATGGGCCCAGACCCCTGCGCGCTTAGATTTAGACCGGCGTGCTGGCCTCTCTGTTGTGCCTAGGTGGGGCTGCGACGTGTTGATCTTCCGCGGCCGGGCATGACCCAGGAAAGTGTGTCCGGCCAAATGGGATCAAGCGTGCTGGGTAAGCTGGTGCACCCCTGCAGGGAAGTTAATCTATTCGAATAGCCGTGATCTTCGGTAACAGGACGACTTGGAGTTGTACCTTGACCTTATGACAACTAGAACCGGATACTTAATAAAACACACCCTTCCAAGTTCCACAGACAACCCGGTGATCGCTTTTCCACAGGGCGACGAGGGGAGTATCGCCAGGTAGGATTATGCTATGCGATGCTACTGGAGATGCTACTTGGCGATGCTACTTGGCGATGCTACTTGGCGATGCTACTTGGAGGACTTCAATCTACTCTCTTCTACATGCTGCAAGACGGAGGCTGCCAGAAGCGTAGTCTTCGACAGGATTAGCTATCCCCCTATTATTCTGGCATTCTGCAGTTCAGTCCACTGATATGGCCGTTTACACATATACCCATGCATATGTAGTGTAGCTCCTTGCTTGCGAGTACTTTGGATGAGTACTCACGGTTGCTTTTCTCCCTCTTTTCCCCCTTTCCCTTTTACCTGGTTGTCGCAACCAGATGCTGGAGCCCTGGAGCCAGACGCCACCGTCGACGATGATTCCTACTACACCGGAGGTGCCTACTACTACGTGCAGCCCGCTGACGACGCCCAGGAGTAGTTTAGGAAGATCCCAGGCAGGAGGCCTGCGCCTCTTTCGATCTCTATCCCAGTTTGTGCTAGCCTTCTTAAGGCGAACTTGTCTAACTTATGTCTGTACTTAGATATTGTTGCTTCCGCTGACTCGTCTATGATCGAGCACTTGTATTCGAGCCCTCGAGGCCCCTGGCTTGTATTATGATGCTTGTATGACTTATTTGTGTTTTTAGAGTTGTGTTGTGATATCTTCCCGTGAGTCCCTGATCTTGATCGTACACGTTTGCGTGCATGATTAGTCTACGATTGAATCGGGGCCGTCACAAGTTGGTATCAGAGCCGACTGCATGTAGGAATCCCCCTTTCCAACTCCTTGGCCGAAGTTGAGTCTAGTCATTGCAAAACTTTTACTAACATGGCTGTGCGGCCCATGGGCCCACGTCGCCATTGGGTGGTACTAGGATCTTTTACTCCTCGATCTATACTCTAGGACTCTGAACTCTTTTCTATTCGGGTTTAAATGGTTTTACTAACTCTAACATTAGGATCTCGTGATCACTTCCTCCCGGAGGGCCCCTTAGTACAGATGATCGCCTACTGCACCAGGAGATTCCGAAGATACTTTATAGTGTTCTCTCAAGACCTTGTGTCGTCGCTTTTTGCATACCCTACCACTGTTATATCCTTAGGGATAACCGTATACACTTGCCAGTCTTACGTTCAACCCCATTGATCTTGTTAATACAAGATGCCTCGAACTGCTCTTGTTATTCCGATAATCCTTTGAGCTTACCGCCTTGTATTTCTTGCCCCATGAATACCCCTACGGATAATTTTCCCACACTTATCGAGTATCCGCTCAACCCCAGTTGATTCATGTATTTCAGAAAGGTCTTCGAAATACTATTCGATCTTCCGAAAGTCCTCAGCAGCTTATTGCCCTTGAAATTCTCGCTTGTTGCATTATGGTTAATCCCATAAGCATAATAATCTTATTGACATCCTTTGTCACTATCATTTTTAGTCCATTGATTCAATAAGTTTTGAATGCTCACAATCATCAGTCGAATCCTAGGATTATCCTTCCGGCTCAGATGACATTTGGATATGAGCCGGTTCTCGCCAATTAAATTTTAGTCAATTGTGCCTCTGGTCTATCCAACTTATCCATCTTTAATCAGAGCATTACTTCTGATCCTTCGATTTGGATTCATAATTCCTTTGCATTTATGCTTCGAATTAGTCAGATGATTCTATAACCTGATGCCTTTGCATTCTTTCCTTTTCTGGTTGAGTAGCGATACTCACATCAGATCCTTTGTGGACCGTCAAGTCCTTTGTTGGATTATTATCCGACAGTATCCTTCATATTCAATCACCTTATGAGTTCTTCCCCTGATACATAATGCCTTTGGTAAATTGTATCCTCTGCTTGGCCAACCATGCTCTGCTTTTGAGCTTGTGTATTTACTTTTGAAACTTATGGTATATGTTACTAAGATGCCCTGATGGGTTGAACCTATGCCTTCCTTAATCTGTGTGAACCCGAAAGTTTTCCAAGGTTCATACTCCTCTGGTAATTCACCAGGTAGGTCTTTGCACTCAAATCATTTTTTAGAGTAGTGAATGAAAGGTTATGCATTGAAGAAGTGGGAGTCGACCTTGAACTTTGTGTTCATGCCCATGGACACGATGTAGATCTTATCATGGAAGCTTCTCTTAAAGTAATTATCCCCTTGGTATAAGTTCATCTTATATCTGGGTTTTGATCTTTTACAATCGTGGTTCTGACCATAATTACTTCCTTTGATTCCATTTGTCAGACAAGTAAAAGCGCTTGCCTTCTATAGATCAATACACCCCACTTCAACCTTTAATTTGATATGCCTTCGAGTATTATCTCCCTAGTATCTCGTGGATATCATGCCATTGCACTACATCTTATGAATTTGTGCGGAGTAATACCTTCCCCTATCATAGTCACTCCGTGAGTTCTGGGTTGTCGTCAACCGAGAACACCAAATAGTGAATCGAGTCCGCACGGTGATTCGACAACTCTTAGTAATCTTCATTGCTTACGAGTTTAATACTCCATCATGTCATTCCTAGCCTTATCAGCTACATCATTATCGTGCTAAATTTAGCTGTACTATCTGGTTCTTCCTGGAGCACAAATTTCGACGGTGAGCTAATCTTACGTCGATTTTCCTCGTCATATCATTTCACCTTGAACAACAAGCTTGATTTCAAGTTTGTGTTGTACCCATGGCTGCAATAACCTTTTGCTTCATAATTCCTTTAACTTGATGTCATCACCGATGCATTACATCTTCGTGGAGCCTCTCGACAAAATTTGTCGTGATCATCATCAACATCTTGACTCCTTCCTAGATATCAATTGAATTCATGATGAGAAATACCATCCTTGCCCTCGATGATTTGTGTTGTCATCGACCACTTTAATGCCTCCCCTCCAACACAAACTTGTTCGTGTTCTGTGTTATACCTTGAATTCCTTGCTATCCAGCCTTTGTTCTTAATTACCTTGGAGTATTACCATCTCTTTTTGTCAAGAATGTGGTGAGAATTTCACCACCTCTTAAAAATTCTTGATATAATAATAATTCTCGCCATCTCCGTTCATTCCTTGGACCCCGTATTGTTTTTTTAACCGGAATACCGACAATTGAGCTATGACGTGTGAATTCAAAACTTCTAGCAACCCTATTGCTTTGAATTTAATGGTCGATAGTTCATTCTTAGACTATTGGTTATGGAATCACCATTTTAACATTGATCATGCTACCTAACCCCATATTTCGGGTGCACCTTTCAACCATTGTTTAATTGTGGATGTTTTTCTCGAACATACATCATTATATCATTTGATGTGACAATTGATATCTCCTTCTTCACATAATTGTGGAAGACCATCTTTTGAAAATCTCGGTGAATTGTCGCTGAGTTCATCAGCTACCTCCTCTTCCTCTCCTTGATTTAATGAGGAACTCTTGTTTCGGGACTCGCTTCCATTGTACATTTCCCGAGAATCTTGCCAGGTCATCTCGTCAATTTGTTTTGCACCTTTTCTTCTCAGGCATCCTGAGTCTGAGGTATCCTAACACCAATCAGATCTGAACCTCGGTCGGATATGATGGTTGGAGCATATTTCCAAGAGTTATAACATTGGTCCTTGTATGACCCGGTAAGGTGATGGCATGCCTAGCACACTTGACCGGAGGACCTATTCTTATAGTATCCTCTTTAGCAATGTTACCCATTCTTTCATGAGGAAATTGTAAAACTTATTCTACAAGTTGTTCCTGATGGATCCTTTACATATCCAAAGTCAGACCCTTGATTGAAACACCATATCATTGCTACCTCGAAGCATGACTATGATACCCCGGTCATCAACGAGGACATTGGAGGCGCGATGCTAAATGTTTCTTGGTCAGTTATCCAAACACCATTGTATGGGTAACATCTTGATTAATCCTTGCCTCTTTATCTGAATGGTTGGGTACTTGCTCTCCTACCCTGTATGCCATGTTCTGCTTGCCCATGAGAAGGATATACTCCTAATAATTGTGTGTAATCACAATTTTTCTTTCCATTGGTCTGTTTAATCTGATAATCACGTTTTCCTTTCCATTCTTTTGTTTAACATTTCCTGTAATTTGACTTAACTGAGCAGAGATAATTCCCTACTTAGGTAAGCACCTTGTTGTACCACTCTGTTTGTAAGACCCTATTACTATTGTTGATGACATTCCGGTAACCACCGATGGGTGATAGCTTGCCAATTGATTTGCCTCGTTCAACAAGCAGGAAAATTGCTCTATTCGTTCCCCGTCCTTGGTACCGACATTGCTGCCGGCATAGCTGACAAGCTATTCACTCACATGCCTCCCTGTCACGGCTGTGCAAGATGTCACCACCCTTCCTAGTTTCAACCCACATGGTGGGCCCATAACCCATAGGTCCACTGGATCGAAACCTGACTCTTCGTTACAAACCAGATTCTAATGTGTCCTGTGCACTTGGCTTCGTATGTGATTCACAAGCTAAAATCTATACCATTATTCATCCTGGAATCAAACAGCATGTTATTCTCGTTGTTCAAACCACCATTCCAGCTTCTGTCTAGTCATCGAATGATTGCCTACCTGTTTGAAACTTTGGTACCATCGTATATTGCACTCAACGAATTCACGGTAATACAACTCGCGGGGTAACTTGTGTATTTCCCATTGAGTTCACCGTCAGATGCCCAGCTTTGTGGAGATGCATTCTTCCGGAGTTTTTCCCCTTGGTCGCGTTCGTAGCACGATGGAGATCCCGAAGAAAGGATGACGACTTGATCATGGTGCCTTGAAGCAGAGAAATGAAGACATCAACGAAAGGGATCAACCTCTTCGAAAGGGCAGCCAAGACTGAGAAGACTCGTTAGAATTTCGTAACCAGAACTTTCCCCCTTACTTCCCCCTTAAATCTCGGGACGAGATTTCTTGTAGTGGAGGAGAATTGTGACGCCCGGATAATTAGGCTACAGTAACCCCACGTTAACGATGCCACGCCACCTCGGATTACTGTTGATAATCTCGCGTTAGTTCGAAACGATTCATATTCAAAATTTGAATTTAAGTTAAACAATTAAAGTTTTCAAAAGTCGAAACTAAATTGTTCCTAATGTGTCTAATAATCCTTAGTAAATATTGGTGGATAAATTATCTTTTAATAAAATATTTTAATGCACTAAAGTAATAGAAATGACAGCAAAAACAATTAATTAGATGCCTTTTATAAAGTTATAATAATAAAACTAAATTAGTAGTGTGCCAAAATAATTGTGGCAGTGGACTAATTAGTAATACTAATTTAGGTGCTGACTGGGTATTTTATAAAACTAAAATAAAAGAAACTTTAAATGAAAACATTAAAGAAAATAAGTAAAAAAAAGAAAAAAAAGGAAAAGCAAACCCCCCATCACTGGGCTTCGGCCCAGCAGGCCACCAACCCAACTGGGCAAAGGCCCAACCGGCCGGCCCACCCCACTCCCTTAACCCCCTGGTGCCGAAACCCTAGTCA
>NC_041387.1:330482053-330505921 GCF_002162155.2 Triticum dicoccoides | reverse complement strand
CGCGCGGGCGCTCGCGCTCACAGCGCGTCGACCACGCCCGTCCATCGCGGCGCCCACCATGTTCACTGGCCGCGCTCGCGGGCCTCTGGCCGTGCCAGTTGTCGCGTGCGCTCGCCCAGCCGCGGCCCAGTGCGCGCCCGCTCACACCACCGCACCTCGCTGTGCCGCCCCGCTCCGGCCACTGTCACCGGCGCCGGGCCAGGCGCCGCCCCCCTTCACCCGTTGGCCGCAGCGCCCTACCGGGCGGGCTGGAGCCCGAGAACTGCCACCCACGACCCGTTAAGGCCCCTGTCCGAATGACAAGTGGGACCCGCCCCAGAAAACGATTAAAAAAAGTAATAATAAAAAGAATTAAAATTAACTAATTAATTAAGCGGCTTAATTAAATTAACTTTAGTTAACCTGCTAGTTAACTAATTAAACTATAATTAGGTAAATAAGAGAATGACAGGGGGCCCCACCCCTGTTGACCAGTCAAGCTTTGACCGGTCAACTGGGTCCCCTTGGCCCACCTGTCAGCCTCTGGGTACACATCTGTGTACACAGAGCTGGGTACTTGTAGCATTTTAGCTTCTATTTCAAATTAAAATAAATTCAAAAAAATGATTAAAACTTTGAAAATTAATAATAAATAATCCATAACTCGGATGAAAATACTTTGTACATGAAAGTTGCTCAGAATGACGAGACGAATCCGGATACGCAGTCCGTTCGTCCGCCACACACCCCTAACCTATCGAACTCGCAACTTTCCCCCTCCGGCTCCTCTGCCCGAAAACGCGAAACACCGGGAATACTTTCCCGGATGTTTCCCCCCTTAACCGGTACCACCTCATACCACGTTAGGGCACACCTAGCACCGCTCATTGTCACGTCACGCATCGTCGTGTTTATGTTTGCATTGTATTCATTGTTTCTTCCCCCTCTTATCTCCGGTAGACTACGAGACCGACGCTGATGCCACCGAGTACGACTACGTCACCAACGACCCCTCCTTGTCTGAGCAACCAGGCAAGCCCCTCCTTTGATCACCAGATATCGCCTACTCTTCTTTATACTGCTTGCATTAGAGTAGTGTAGCATGTTACTGTTTTCAGTTAATCCTATACTGCTGCATGGCCTGTCCTTGCTACTACTGTTGTTACCCTTATCTGCTATCCTACTGCTTAGTATAGGATACTAGTGTTCCATCAGTGGCCCTACATTCTTGTCCGTCTGCCATGCTATACTACTGGGCTGTGATCACTTCGGGAGGTGATCACGGGCATATACTATATACTTTACACTGTTACATTACCTGTGATACTGTTCGGAGATGGGTGGCTGAAAGGACAGGTGGCTCCATCCCGGTAGAGGTGGGCCTGGGTTCCCGACGGCCCCCGACTGTTACTTGTGGCGGAGCAACAGGGCAGGTTGAGACCGCCTAGGAGAGAGGTGGGCCTGGCCCTGTTCGGCGTTCGCGGATACTTAACACGCTTAACGAGATCTTGGTATTTGATCTGAGTTGGCTACGAGCCTATACGCACTAACCATCTACGCGGGAGTAGTTATGGGTATCCCGGCGTCGTGGTATCAGCCGAAGCACTTCAGACGTCAGCGACAGAGCAGCGCGCGCCGGATTGGACTGGAACGCCTCCTAGGCTAGGTCTGCTTCCGGCCGCCCACGCAACGTGCAGGTGTGCTCAGGGCGATGGGCCCAGACCCCTGCGCGCTTAGGTTTAGACCGGCGTGCTGGCTTCTCTGTTGTGCCTAGGTGGGGCTGCGACGTGTTGATCTTCCGCGGCTGGGCATGACCCAGGAAAGTGTGTCCGGCCAAATGGGATCAAGCGTGCTGGGTAAGTTGGTGCACCCCTGCAGGGAAGTTAATCTATTCGAATAGCCGTGATCTTCGGTAACAGGACGACTTGGAGTTGTACCTTGACCTTATGACAACTAGAACCGGATACTTAATAAAACACACCCTTCCAAGTTCCACAGACAACCCGGTGATCGCTTTTCCACAGGGCGACGAGGGGAGGATCGCCGGGTAGGATTATGCTATGCGATGCTACTGGAGATGCTACTTGGCGATGCTACTTGGCGATGCTACTTGGAGGACTTCAATCTACTCTCTTCTACATGCTGCAAGACGGAGGCTGCCAGAAGCGTAGTCTTCGACATGATTAGCTATCCCCCTCTTATTCTGGTATTCTACAGTTCAGTCCACTGATATGGCTCTTTACACATATACCCATGCATATGTAGTGTAGCTCCTTGCTTGCGAGTACTTTGGATGAGTACTCACGGTTGCTTTTCTCCTTCTTTTCCCCCTTTCCCTTTTACCTGGTTGTCGCAACCAGATGCTGGAGCCCTGGAGCCAGACGCCACCGTCGACGATGATTCCTACTACACTGGAGGTGCCTACTACTACGTGCAGCCCGCTGACGACGCCCAGGAGTAGTTTAGGAGGATCCCAGGCAGGAGGCCTGCGCCTCTTTCGATCTGTATCCCAGTTTGTGCTAGCCTTCTTAAGGCAAACTTGTTTAACTTATGTCTGTACTCAGATATTGTTGCTTCCGCTGACTCGTCTATGATCGAGCACTTGTATTCGAGCCCTCGAGGCCCCTGGCTTGTATTATGATGCTTGTATGACTTATTTATGTTTTTAGAGTTGTGTTGTGATATCTTCCCGTGAGTCCCTGATCTTGATCGTACACGTTTGCGTGCATGATTAGTGTACGATTGAATCGGGGGCGTCACAATAAGTGTACTAGATGTTCCCCTTCAAAATGGCCAATTGTTGGCACCCTTCCCGCTCATTCTTTGGGAAGAGGCCTATGGCCTCCCTCTATAAATAGAGCTAGCCACCACAAAGTAAGGGAGGGAGATCCAGATTTTGGGTAGACTAGAGAGAGAGAGGCCATTGAACTCACCCAAGCAGTTCATCACACCAGCTCAAGAACAGCCCCTCGCGAGGCTGTTCTCCCTTTGTATTGTTCATCATCAGCCCCTGAGGCAATCCACCACACCACACACTGGAGTAGGGTATTACACCACAATGGTGACCTGAACCAGTATAAACCGCATGTCCCTTGTGTGTTCATCTTTCTAGCTTAGATCCCTTGCAAGGCTTCGAGACGTGAGTTGGTAGGGAGAGATCTTTGTGCGCACTCCAGAGTTCGAACCTCAAGGGTCTATCGGAACCCGAAATCCGACATTTGGCGCGCCAGGTAGGGGTGCGCCAGAATCCTTCTCCCACTGCCTTGCGTTTCGTCGTCCGTCGCGCCCATGTCTGATGCTCGCCGAGCCAGCACCGAGCATCGGGACGCTCTCGCGGCCCATGTCGCCCAGATGGCCCCCGTCGGCGGGCCTCCTCGTCGTTCCCCGTCGCCTGCCACCCACGCCGCCACTGGCCCGGCGGGGAACGAGCAACAAGCGTCGTCGCTGCATCCCTCGATGCGGCGGGAAGGCCACACCGCCACCCCGTCACTGACTCCAGCAGGCTCGTCGTTGAATGCTCGTCACGCTCCCTCGGACGCGCACGCCGCGTTACTCCTGGCACGTGAGCTCCTGCACTATCGCCCCGTCGATGACCTCTACGACGAGTGGCTCGCTCGCATCACCGAGCTCATCAGCGCCGCAGGGGGCTCCCCTGCATCGTCCCTCTCGCTGCATCGCCCTCCGCCCTGCGCGGGCAACGCAGCTCCGGAGGCACCTCCACCACCTGCTCCTCAAGAAGGCGCCCTGTCCCCAAGGCACGCGGCCCCTGGACAAGACCCACCATGTCTAGCGCCCGTGCAGCAAGAAAAGAGATGCCAAGAGGTCCCTCGCCCTCAAGAAGTCGCTCGCGTGCTCCCAACGCCAGCACGCCATGACCGCCTTCCTGCTCCAGCGCACCAAGACCCCGCGCTGCTGCTGGCGGCAGCGCGCGGAGACCTCTAAGATCAAGCCCTTCATCACCAAAGGCCCCCTATAGCCACTGCAGGCTGCCGCGCCTTCACCGCTCAGCTGTGCAGCATGGCCTGGCCGGGTAAGTTCAAGCCAGATCTGCCTCCTCGCTACAACGGTACTGCCGACCCCGTGGAGATCCTCCAACTCTATGAGCTGGGCATCGAGGCGGCCAACGGGGATGAAATGGTCATGCCGAACAGGTTTCCCATGGCGCTCAAGGATGGCACCCACACCTGGCTCCTAAACCTACCTCCCGGCACGATCTCCTCTTGGGACTAGATGCGCACTCGCTTCATCGCCAACTTCCAAGGCACTCGCGACCGGCCCCCGGCCATAAGTGACCTGCGCCTCACCAAGCAACCGCCAGGAGAGACCCTTCAAAAGTACATCCAGCGCTTTAACAACGCCCGCCTCAAGATCCCCAGGGTGACTGAGGAAGCCATCATCTCAGCCTTCTTCGACGGCGTGCGTGACATCAAGATGAAAGGGGAGCTAGGAATCCATGAAGACCTGTGCACATCTCTGGAGCTGTTAAACTTGGCGACCAAGTGCGCCAGGGCTGAGGTAGGGCGCCTCTCCCTCCTCGAGCTTCCGGCTGCTGATCCGGAAGAGAAGAAGCCCAAGGTGAAGGACGTGAAGCGCAAAGGAGCTGCTGTGCTCGCAGCGGAGCCAGACACCAAGCAAGGCAGGGATCATCCCGAGTCATCCAAGGGCATCCGGTACTGCTTGTACCATGACCTCCACACCCACAGCACCAACGAATGCCAAGAGCTCAGGGCTGTGCGAGATGGGCGTATCGGCCGCCGCCCCGAGCGCAACGATCGGGGCTATGGCCGAGGAGGAGGAAGAGGTGGAGGACGATGGGAAGACCGTGGCCCTCGCCAAGGGTGGAGTGACCGACCTCGCGAGGACCGTTGGCAGGACCAGCCTCACAAGGGAGGTTGGAGGGATTAGCCTCGTGAGGATCGCCCGCAAGGCAACGCATGCCTCCCTCCTCTGCCACCACCGCCAAGGAGGAATGAAGACCAACATTAGGACGAGGGGGCTGGGGGCTTCTAGGAGCCGCGCGCAATCGCTTGCATCCTGGGCGGCGCCCAGGCCCTAGACTCACAGTGCATCTTCAAGCAATTTGCTTGCGAGGTGAATGCAGTCCTCCCCAAGCTTCAGGCCACGCGCCCTGCCAAGTGGTCTGCGTGCGCTATCACGTTCAGCACAGCAGATCAGCTCAAGTGCACGGCAACTGCCGGAGTCCTCCCAATGCTTTGTTCCCCAGTCATCAGCAATGTGCAAGTCACCAGGACCCTCATCGATGGCGGAGCAGGACTCAACATCCTGTCCGTCAAGACGTTCAACAATCTCCAAGTGCCATATGATCAGCTTTAGCCGACCAAGCCTTTCTCAGGAGTCACTGATGGTTCCACCATTCCAATAGGGCAGGTTCTCCTTCCTGTCACCTTTGGGTAGTGCAACAACTACCGCACCGAGCTCATTGACTTCGACGTCGCCCACATTTGCCTGCCATACAATGGCATCCTCGGGTACCCAGCCCTGGCCAAGTTCATTGCAGTGACTCACCATGGCTACAATGTCCTCAAGATGCTTGGAAGCGGTGGAGTCATCACAGTACCCTGTGAAGAAAAGGATATAGTGTGCTCTCTTGAGCGTGCCTTCCAGGCCGCGGCAATCGAAGACCCGGATCACAGGAGCGGGAGCCTTCCCGAGGCTGTCCCTAAGAAGAAGAAGACTTCACCTGGCCCAAACCATCAAGAGGCAGGCACCTCCAGAGGCGTTGCGTCAGGATCCGCGCTTGTCCAAGGGGCGCCACCCTCTGTCGCATAGGAAGGCAGGCCTGGTGCCCTCCTCGGGAAGGGCTCGGGGCCACCGACTTTGCCAAGGTCACGAGGGAGGCGGGAACCCTTGGAGACGTGCTTCAAAGCACGTTTCCCTCAGGAAGGTATGAGGCAAGGAGGGCCAAACCCTCAGGAGTTCATCGCAGGAAACACTCAGGAGCTACAAGAGTCAAGAGTCATGCGCGGTAGCCGCCGCTTGCCCGCCATAGCCCCCCATCCAGGCGAGGATGGTGGGCTGCGCGTCTGCATCGATGTGCCAGGGCTCAACCAAGCCACGTCTCAGGAGCGCCTCTGGCCTTCACGTGTGGGGCGTTGCGAGGGTCCACCTCACAGCTACGTTCGCATGCCTCTTGGCCAGTCGAACACGGACGCTGCTCGTCAGCGCCTGCTGAGGAGCATTCTGGAGGCTCAGGAGGTCAGGCATTGCACGGTCCTGGCGGAGATGGAGATGGTCCTCGAAGATCCACCTGCGCCCCCGGAGCCTCCCGAGGCTCCTGGTCCCACAGTATCAGGTGAGATCTTTCAAAGTTCCATTTTCAGCTGGGAGCACCCACAAGGCTGCATCATTCCCAGGTCGCGTGTGTCCGTCCGTGCGGCATGTATCCATTTTGCTTATGTTCTCTGCTAACCTTGTTGGGGGCGCCCCTCGAGCTGCATTATCCCCAAGCTGCTCGGGCCTTACCCAGTGGCGTTCGCCTTTTCCGCATCTATCTAAATGGATTTGCTCCTCCATGCTTAACCTGATTCCCATGATTATTGTCTGCTGCCTATCGCGGACCTCTTCACTCTCATGCAAAGTGCTTGCACGTTAAAAGGGGGGTGCTTGAGCATCATGACTCATGGGCCCTTACTGGCTCTCCAGCCCTCACCCCCTGGCCTTGACCCACGGCATCGCGACCTGTCATACCAGCGACGGCTGAGCTTGCTCGAGGGCCGGGACCTGAGGACGTAGAGCATTTGCATTCTAACCACCTTGCAGGAACATACCATTGATAAAGGCCCAGAGCCAGGCGCAACCCGCCTCGAGGTAGGGCCTCGTGAGTCCCGCGCTGGCTCACGGGTGCCCAGATACACCTCTCCTAGCCCTACCATGCCGGCCACTTGTCAGGGCGGGGCTGTACACACCCTGGGGGCTCCTCCCGGAGGGGAGCCCCGTCCCATGCACCAGTGGAAGCACAATGCTCCTCGCTGGCTGATGACGCTGCCGAGGAGCGGCTATGCCCGTACACATACGGAAGCACTATGCTCCACGCTGGTGATAAACAACTGAGGGCGGCCCACGGTTGTATCAACCTCAGGTAGCCCAGAGCTCAGTGTCTGGCACCATCACAACACCTCCCCTCGGGAGTGCCACGCGAGGGGGCTGGACACGGGGGCTGCACCCGGGCCACGCCCGAGCGCATGCCACCCAGCCAAGTCCCTCGGACCTGGTTATCGCGCGCCCCTCCCCGAGCGGAGCCAAGGTATGAAAACTCATTTGAATGTCAAGGGGGACTCCTGAGCATTGCGACTCGGGAGCCTAACTGGTCATGTAGCCCCTCACTCCTTAGTTCCGAAAGGCTAACGGCGGTTGAGGTATGTGCGGGGCCGAGCCCTGCTAACGTAGAACGACAAATCCACTCCTATGCCTCCCTTCCCTACTTGTTGTTTGCGCGTCAAGGGGGACTCCTGAGCATTGTGACTCAGGAGCCTAACTGGTCACATAGCCCCTCACTCCTTAATCCCATCCTAGTTTCCGGTCGGGGCTAACGGCGGCTGAGGTATGCGCGGGGCCGGGCCCTGCCGACGTAGAACACAAGCAAATAGGATGGGAAAATGCAAACTCTAGGAAATTCAAAAGCAAATATCACAGGCCATAGATTGTTTCACAACGCCAAACAGAAGTTTAAACGCCTCCACGAGGCATGGTGCATGTTGCAGGAACTGAAACAGGACAGAAGCCGCGAAGGGATCACTTTCAGGTGGCGCCGCCGCCTGTGGTGGAGTCGCGCTGGGCGGCTCCACCTCCTGAGGCCGCGGAGCTGGCGGCATCGCGCCCGGGACAGGTGCTGAAGGCGCGGAACCTTCCCAACAAAGCGTCAGCTCGGCCTTTCACAACCTCAGCAGCAGCAGCGACAAGGTCGTCACTCACAGGTTCCAGCAGGCTGTCGAGGTCGACGTTGGGGTCATGAAGGTAGACGTGGCTAAGGACACACATCAGCGCTGCAGAAGACCGGGCACGTGCCCCGGCCTCGGCCATGGGACCAATGTCGTCTGCGACATCTTCAAGTGCACGGACCAGGAAGGGAAGCAGCTCGGTGGGGCCATCCTCTGCGTCAGCCAACGGCTTCTCTAAGCCGCCCTCATAAAGCGTCTTTAGCATGGCGCGGGATTTCTCCTCCAGCTTCGCAAAGGCCATTCGATCCTCGGCCAGGACCTTCGCCTTGCCGTCTATCTCGGTCTCTCTGCCTTCAGTGCCTGCTCCAGCATCTCCAACCGGCCACGACGGTCATCAAGCTCGGTGTCCCGGTCCCTGATGGCAGCTTCCCGAGCCTTCATCTCCTTCTCCTTCTCCTGGCAGCCGCGGACCTCCTTGGTGAGCTCGTAACGCAGGCCTTGCAGCTCGTCCTCCAGCGCCTTGCAGCGGCCTCGGGCATCTACAGCATCACCCAAGGCAGCGTCGCGAGCGGCCTTGGCCTAGGAGGCAGCTTGCTTCTCCTCATCGGAGTCCGACACGGCCTGGCTCAGCGCCGCTCGACGGAGGCGTCAGAGCGGACCCATCTAGAGGCTAGCTCCAGGAACCCGGCCACCAGGTGAGGGTCCGTGCTTCCAAGACCCTCCCGCAACCGGCTCAGTTCGTTGGCAGCCCGGTCCAGGACGGCAGAGGAAGCTGAAGAGATGGGAGCCGGTGGAATAGGCGGAGAGGGCGGTGGCGTGATCATAGCTTGGGAGGAAGGGACCCCCCGAGCCTTGGCCACCTCGGTGACAACATCAAGCTCAGGCACCTCCAGGGTCAGCAGGGCCACGGAGGCTGACTCCCCACCGGAGCGTCCCTGCTGGTCTCGCGAAGATGACCGGGCAGGGGAGGCACGAGCCTTCCCGCCTCCTTTCCCCGTAGATGAAGGCGCTGCCCTGGCAGGCGAACTCGCCCCAAGCAGGGCCGCTGAGGCCCCTTTCAACCTTTTCACTGCAGGCGCCGGCCTGGCCAAAAGGATGCAGACGTCAAGCCTTGGCGATAGAAACAAAGCAAAACACGAATCGAGCACTTACTGGTCGTCGTTCGCGGACTCAAGCAGCCTCCAGCCAAACTTGAAGCCCAAGAGCCTACAACTGGGGTCAGCCTTGGGAGGCCCGGAGGCAGAAGGCGCGTCGGGAAGGCCGGAGCTGGCCTCAGACCGCCCCGGGACCAGAGCAGACCCTAGGGGAACCAACCCCGTCCTGCCCTTCCTCGGGACCAGGCGGAGGGCGCGAGACCTGCGCTGAGGGAAGGACTCCCCCGACTCCTCGCCGGTCGCCTCAGAGTCAGGCTCTTCTTCCTCCTCCTCCTCTTCCTCCTCACCCCCGCTGGAGTCGTGGGAGGACACGTTCACCGTTGCCAACGCCGCCAGATCCCCGAGAGCTTCTGCTGGCAGCAGCCCCTCACCGTTGAAGGTGGGCATGGCGTTCACCACCTGCTCCCAGTCGTCGCGAACGAACAGGGGGATAGGAGCGCCCTCCGGGCTCGCCACGTATCCCCCAACCAAGGAATGGAGATTCGCGGCCAGATCTTCGTCGGCCAGGGCCTGAGAGCTTAGGTGAAGGGCGGCATCTGCTTCCCCAAGCCTCCACAATGGGAGCGAGTGCCGCCAGAGTGGAGCCACCCGGTGCTCTAGGAACTCACTCAGGAGCGTAGCCCCGGTCAGCTTCGCCTCCCCCAAGTTGCCTGGCCTCAGGTTCGCGTTCATCCTCTTCAGCACCACCTTCGCACTGGGGTCGTCAAGCTCCATGCGAGACCACGCATCAACAGCCTTGAGCTGTCCCGTTGGTAGCACCAGTCGAGGGTGGATGCGCCCGACATCCACCATGACCCACTTGCTCCGGAAGCCTTCGATCCTCTTCCCAGGCTTCGAGATGGCATTGGAGTTGGAGTATGTGATAAAGCTCGCACATGCGGTGATGTGGGCACCAGAAACCTGGAGGGAAAAGTAATGATGCAGGAAGGCCACTGAGGGGCATCACTCCAATGTGAGCCTCACAATAGTAGGCGAAAATCGCCAGGAGAAGAACAGAGTTGTGGTGGAGGTGCAAAGCTTGCAAGTTGTATTGGCGAAGAACAGCAAGGAAGAACTCGGAAAAAGGAGGCACCAGACCGGTGATGATGGCGCACACAAAGAGCGTGTAGAAGGTGCTCCCCTTGCCTTCAGGCTGGGCGGAGCCGGCCTTGAGCACAGTCTCCCCCTCGTTACCCTGCGCCACCGTCATCAGGCGCGTGGGGGCGAGATTCTTCTCCGACACGTTCGGGGGATACAAAGCCGGCGAGTACCAGGCCTCGGTCGGGGTCTTGCGAGGCGCCATGGCTTGCCATATGGAAGGGATTGAGGCAGATCTGGAGGATTTTGGAAGCAAGAAGGAGAAGAGCGAGAAAGGGGATCTGGAGCAAGGAGAATGGGAACGAGGCAAGTAATTCTGGCCCGGGCACCCCTTTTTGCTAGACGGACGGTTACCGAGGCATCGTGGGGAAGCGGAGACGCCCATGTCCAATCAATCGCCATGCGGCGCCCAAGGCCACATGCTATTGTGGCCCGCGGCGCTTTTCACTTGCCCCTTTGCTCCTCTGCTAAGCCAAGTCCGGGCGCGTCTTGGGCCTGGGGGCTACTGTCGGCGTTCTAGGAATGGGGATCCCCAGACTTGCCTGCCTGCGGCCTGTGGCGTGGCTCAAGTGGAGGCCCAGTGCAGCCCAGCTTCATCAGCTCAAGCTCAAGATCCTCGTGAGGGGCCAAGCCTCGCGGGGCGGATGACATGAAGCTTTCTCAGGAGCAGCCTCATCAGGCGAGCTCGCAAGGAGGCCGAGAGATCAAGCCAGGGTACCTCGCGAGGTGCCCTTGACGCAAGCCATGACGATCGAGACCAGGCGGGCGCCAGCCTGCGCAGTGTCTTTGTTTCACTTCTGGTGCAAAGGGGGCAAGCACAGGGCAAGGCATTAGGCAAAGGTTACCGTTTCGGTGCAACAAGACCAAGACCAGTGGGATGGCAGGATGGAGGTCACCATGGAGCCGAGGACGGCGTCACCGTCAGAGTCTTTGGCAGTCGAAGACCAACTTTAGTTAGGATAAGTGTACTATATGTTCCCCTTCAAAATGGCCAATTGTTAGCGTCCTTCCCGCTCATTATTTGGGAAGAGGCCCAGGGCCTCCCTCTATAAATAGAGCTAGCCACCACGGAGTAAGGGAGAGAGATCCAGATTCTGGGTAGACTAGAGAGAGAGGGGGGCAATTGAACTCACCCAAGCAGTTCATCGCACCCGCTCAAGAACAGCCCCTCGCGAGGCTGTTTTCCCTTTGTATTGTTCATCATCAGCCCTTGAGGCAATCCACCACACCACACACTGGAGTAGGGTATTACACCACAATGGTGGCCTAAACCAGTATAAACCTCGTGTCCCTTGTGTGTTCATCTTTCTAGATTAGATCCCTTGCGAGGCTTCGAGACGTGAGTTGGTAGGGGAGAGATCATCGCGCGCACCCCAGAGTTCGAACCTCAAGGGTATGCCGAAACCCGAAATCCGACACACTTTTATCATTAGTTACCTTTCTATTTTTATATTTTAAAATTACAAATACTCATATCTACAATCCATATTGCACTTGTATCACCATCTCTTCACCGAACTAGTGCACCTATACAATTTACCGTTGTATTGGGTGTGTTGGGGACACAAGAGACTCTTTGTTATTTGGTTGCAGGGTTGTTTGAGAGAGACCATATTCATCCTACGCCTTCTACGGATTGATAAACCTTAGGTCATCCACATGAGGGAAATTTGTTACTGTCCTACAAACCTGTGCACTTGCAGGCCCAACAACGTCTACAAGAAGAAGGTTGCGTAGTAGACATCCCTATCACACTGGTGACGTGCTTCCCGTCGCCGCTCGATAGTAGTCCGGGCATCCTCCTTGAGGCGCTCTCGAAGAACTTGACGTTGGTCACGGCGTGTTCGTGGGTCTGATGATACCGTAGACACGTTGTCCCGGGCGTCACCCCGATGGGCTGACCGTGGCGGAGGGGAGTGTACCGTGGTTGGGGCGCCCTCGACCCTTCCACTGCCTGCACGTGTTGGCTCGTCATTTCGGCACTGCGAGGGGCTTGCTCCTTGGTGGCCATCCCCATTGGCAAGGCCAATAAGGCTTTGGATAGCGGCCCTCCACTCTTATTGCTTCTCCAAGGCAGGAAGAAAGTTGAGGAGTAGCTGTGCTTGCGACAGCGCTTCCGCTCGCGCGGGTGGGAGCGACAGGCGCGAGGAATGTCAGGAACTCGGAGTTTCGTGGCCACGCGCTCTTTTCGCTTGCATCATGGCATGCATGTCGGCCCTGCTTGTCTTGAGAGTGACACTGAGGGCTCTTGCCATGGCGACGCCTGGGGTCCTCAACATCGCTTCGTAGTTCGTCGCGCACGAGCTTAGAGGACCACGACGCACGCGTTGGTGAGGTTGATATTCTGCCCTTGGAGGTCCCCGCACCATCCGTAGGTAGCACAGCTCCATCCCTGGGCACGACGGCGCACCGACCATCCGCAGGTAGCACAGCTCCATCCGCAGGTAGCACAACTCCATCCTTGGCTTCTTGTATTCGGATGGTGTGGACGATCTCGATCTCCCCCACCACTGGCACCTGCCACGTCCCCCGCTCGCGCGGGTGCGGGCGGACCGGCCCCGGACGGGCCGATCGCCATGGTCATCTTCTTCTTCAGCGCCATGGCAATGAAGAAACTACTGCACTAACTAACATACCAGATTCTCACAACTAACGCCCCCCTACTTGGCGCGCCAAATATGTCAACGAAACCGATCACCTATGGGGTCACAAGGATCCCTTCTCCGTTTGGCGGGGGGTTAGTTGCACGAAGAGCAGGTCGAGCCGTTAGCACACAAGGCATTTTTATCCAGGTTCGGGCCACAGAGATGTGTAATACCCTAGTCCTGCTTGTCTAGTTATATGTGCGTTCTTGAGCTTTCGAACTAGCTATGATGCACACTTTGTCCAAAAGTCTGAATCCTCTCTCTGTGCGCCTTGGGCCTCCTTTTATACACAAAGGGGTTGCCACAGTGGCACACAGGAGGTGGCAAGCTACAGTCGCACGAGCTTATCGCTCGATCAACATAGGACAAGCGCATTAAATGTGTTGCCTACGTGCCCTCTCGCTTTATGGGGAGCGGCAACAGAGGCCATCCCATCCTTCGTCACTCCCCCTCGCCTTGCCACGCGTACGGGCCGATGGGGCATGCAGCGCCACGCTGGCTAACCAGCTGCTGTATTGGCGAAATGGTAAGCTTCCATGAAGATTTGCATGCCACCACACAGGAGCCTGCTTAGTTGGCATGCCTGCCGTCGTACTGGAGTGGTGGTGAGGTGGCGAAACCTTGCCGGGCGCGGGCCTGGCCGCAGCCCAGCAATCGTCCCCCGCAGGGCTTGTCGGGGGCCTTGGAGTCATTCCCGGCAAGGGTCTTGTCGGGGATCTTCGTCTTCTGATTCCACGTGGATTCATGGGCTGCCAATCTTCTTGAGGGGCTGCATGCCATCAGGCATGTGCTCTCTAGATTTTGGTCTTAACATTGTCGATGGTGTCAGAGCTCTCAACCCCAAGGGTGCTGGCCCTGCTGTCTTCGCAAGCTGCCCCGGGAAGGAGCTTGCCGGGGGCCTCGCAGGTCGCCTCAACAAGGCTTGTTGTCGAGTGTGGCCCTGGCAGCCTTCTGCTGCTTGTCACTTTGAGCATCTGTTTTGGTATTCTTTGTTCCTATCTTGTCTCCTGCCGTCCTCCTCTGCTTTGCCAAGCCCTGCTATAGGCATGGCTATGACCGTCCGTGCATAGGTAAGGGGTACAGAAGTACCCACACTTTTGTACACTGAAAATTTTTATGGTCTAGCAAATATTTTTCTAAAGGATCAGTAGGAGGCACAACAATAGAAGCAAGACCATTTTTTTGACTGGTGACTGCAGGGAAAACCCCCCACAACATTCAACATTTATTCATAATGCAAATATACAATGTACATGAATTACGAGAGGTAAAGGAAGAAAGAAAACAAAAACTAAGGAGCTAGTATACAAAACCTCATGGAGGTAGAAATGAAATCCATCTTAAAAACTCCTCCTTATATCTAGGCTTGACTCTGTGTGGCATGAGTGTGATATCATGGATGAAAGCACTCCTCCATCTGTTAAAACCCTATCTCTCATGTCTGAACACCCTTGCATTCCTGATTATCCAAATATTCCAGCAAGCAATAGAAACAACCTTAGTAAAGAAAGGTTTTGCAAAGTCTTGCTTAGCTTGCATTACAATATAAGACATGTTGATGCGGAGCATCCTACGGTCATCCCCATGGACCTACCTTCGTCTCCCACGACACCACTTGGACCAATGACAAGAGCCCATGCGAGAGATATCGAAAATGAGGTTAACACTCTCCTTGTTGAACTCCTCTTTGACCCACTTGAGACATGGCTACTACCTCAAACGGAGATGCTTTGTGTGCTTAGGCACAAAGGAAGAAACCAAGGAGAAGTTACGATGCAAGATGGACATAGAGAGCATGAAGACAATGTGCCCGAGCCAGAAGGACCGGTACAACTGCCCATGTACCGCCCAACAACTGTCCGGGCAGTACAACCGCTCGACTACCGGTCCAACTTCTATTTTTGAGCGGTGTAAGGCTGGTACAACACAGGTTTATCCCCGCAATAGCCAGAAGACTGGTATAACCACTCCAAATACTGGTACAACCACTACCCCCTTCCGAGAACACCTCCAAGAGCTTGCACCTAAGCTCCCAGCGGAACAACCGCCCCCATGACCGGTACAACCGCCCCGCCTGAGCTCCCAGTGGTACAACCGCCCTGCCTGCGCGCAGTGAAAGGGGTTTCACCCCATGTATCTTCCACTTACCCCTTGGACTATATATACTTGTCCCCTAGCTCCATATTAGGGTCAGCATTGTGATAGCTCATATTTGAGATAGAGCTTTTCTCATCCACTTGGTTACTTCTCCATCGGAGTCGAGCGCCTGTTCGGAGAAGATCCTCCAAGCAGATTCAATACCCCTTTATGGAAAGACCCTTAAAGACCTCCTCACGGAGAAGACCCTTTGTATCGTCCTTTGTTGACCTTGAGTCGTGTATCACTCTTCATGTTTCAAGGATCTAGCATATGTGTGACCGGATCTTGTTGGTTGAATGATTTATCTTGTGGTTCCCCTCATGTTCCCCTCATTTTTCCCCTTGTGTTCTTCGTGTTCTTTGTAGGATCCCCTCCAATCGTGAAAGATCAGGCACCTAGGGTTCTACCCTACATCTTCTTGGTACCATGAGCCACGTTGATCACGTATTTGGTACCCCTACCCTTTGTTTTCTAGCCTAATTTTGTTGTGTTCTTCCCCAATTTCAAAAATCCCCACCAAAAATAGCCCCATTTTTTTGTGATTTGTTTGTGTAATGAAGTTTTGTTGGATTACATCCATGGATATCGTGTGTAGTAGGTAGATCTAGCTTCCCCACAAGTTTCCCCACCTTCCATCCTCTAAATCCACCAAATTTTGCCCCCGAAATCATCCATTTCCGCCCCAAGTTCATCCCGTACCCAGGTCTACGAATTTTCCCGACACAAGCGGTACAAACGGCCCCTGAGGTGGTACAACCACTAACCCATCCCCTGATACTTTTGCCAGCCAAAAACTGGAACTCCCAGACGCTCCAGGAGCGGTACAACTGCCTACTCAAGTGGTACAACCTCCCCTCCGAGTTTCAGTTTTGGGTGATTGACAGTTTTCCCCATAACTTCCACATCCGGAGTCCGATTTTTGCGTTCTTTAGCTGGTTGAGAAGCTATTGACATCCCCCACCCACCTAAATAGGTTCCAACATCAATTGAGATCATAAAGTTGTCCTAACATTGTCATATTTTCCTAGGGCTTTCCCCACATCATCGGCTATACCACAACCGCATTCCGCTACCACCATTTGTCTTTGGTTTTGAGAATTTGAGTTGTGGTTGCCGTGTCCTATTGTGTTTTGGATATATAGGTACGGTGCAACATAAACATCACGACCGCTCATCTTCGTCAAGGACTCGTCATAGACAACAACCATCCTTGTTTACAAACGACTACCTCGACGGTAACCTCGACGCCATCTTTGTCTACTCCTTGCCATTGCATTGATAACCACCATAGCCTTAATTTTGCGTTGCTTACCTATCGAGACTAGCCTTGGAGTATGCCAGCAACGTGACTTCTGCACATTAGTGATCATACTTCCCATAGAATACATACCATATCACCGTGGTGCATATCTTGGTATCATCTTTTGTGTCATAAATTTGTCATCGCATACAAAATTGCTATCTTGGTTCACGAAGTTTTGCATGAGAAAAGAGCTCAAAAAAAGAAATAGCCAAACAAGCTTTTAAGCAAGAAGAAAAGATACGCAAATATCTTATAAGCAAGAACCGTTGCATTATACTACATTAATATTGTCCTAATCGATCATCTTGGATCATATCACTGGAATACCATACATATAGCATACTTGGGATAAAAGTCGTTGCATTTTTGCTTAGTAGTTTGTGCACAAGTTTCATATCCACCTATTGTGCAATCGTGCTAGCGTCTCTCTAGTGTGGTGCAACAAAAGCATTTTCGTGGATTCCACATTTTGGCTCATTCCTTGGTTGCACAACCCCACTTATCTATTTGCGTGTGTGTTTCCATGTACCATATCTTGCTATTGGTCTACTTGTTGCATTTGAAAATTTGTGAATCTTTTCCAACATTATTGAGGCTCACTAACAATTGCATCAAATTTTGTGCCACCATCCTAACTGAGCTCCACGATAAGCTTTTACTTGTGTAGGTGCGGGAATCGACAAGAATTGGTACCAATTGTGCCATTTCCTTGTTCCACATTTGAGTGATCTTTGATCCATCTTCAACATCGGTCAAGGTACATTTGGTATAAGTTCTTCTCTTTCTCCCACTCACATATTTGCTTGAAATGATGGATAGGCCAAGTTATTATACTAACCCACTCTTCATCGTGCAAGACAACGACATGTCATCCTATGTCACCAAGATCCACGTATTCATTGCACAACATGCTTTGCATCAAGAACAACTAGAAATGAGCGACCGCATAGGCAATCTCGCCACTGACTTGAGACTCTCTGAGCAAGGAACAAGAGACTACTTTGACAACAAGCTTGACACTCACAAACAAGAGAATGATGCAAGAATGGATGAGATTCATGCCTTGTTGGTGAACCGCCATTCTACCACTTCGTCCTACTCAAGACGGAGCCGCTCGAGTTGACACTCCGACAACACCTTCTCCGGCTCAAGTACACCGACATCACTCTACGTCGAGCCGCGTGCCAAGACCGTCAAGCAAATCGCAATCCTCTACACGACAATCATCCACAAGAGCAAGTCGACGAGCAAGCACACCATCATCAGCAAAACCAAGTCCCTCTTGCACAAGCACAAGAAAGGCAACGCCAACGTCTCCAAGTGGAAGAGCGAGCACGACAACATCAAGACGAACAAGACGGCGAAGCTCAACGCCTTCAACAACAACAACGTGAAGCACAAGCTCTTGAGGCGCAACGTGCCTTCAAGAATCAAGTCGAGCCATTGCCAACCACAACCGAGATAGGCGCAATCAAGAGGAAGCGCTTCGCGAAGAACTTCAAGAGAGAAACTACCAAGCAAGAGTGCATAATCAAGTTCCTCAAGCTCCTCCACAAGCTCGACAAGCTCCTCCACAACCTCAAATTCATCAAGAGCATGATAACATTGGAAATCCTCCATGCCATGAGCAATATGAGGTTGAAAATCCTCCTCGTCGAGGGCGTCATCATCACCCTCGTCCCCAACACAATGAAGATCAATGCTACGGCAAGCTCAAGTTCACCATGCCCAAGTTCCATGGAAGCAATGATCCCGAAGAGTACCTTTCATGGGCATTGAAGGTCGACAAGATCTTTCATTTACACAACTATGAGGAAGAGAAGAAGATCACTATGGAATCACTTGAGTTCCAAGACTATGTGCTCATATGGTGGGAACATGTCCTTGAGCGTCGAGAAGCAAGAGGTGAAACACTAATCACCACATGGGAGGAAATGAAAGATGTCATGCACACACGCTTTATGAAAATCTACAACAACCGCGAACTCTTCAAGAAACTCCAACTCCTCAAGCAAGGAACAAAGAGCGTCGAAGAATACTACAAGGAAATAGAGATTGCCATGATAAGAGCCAATGTCAAGGAAGATGATGAGCAAACACCCGTTTCTTGATTGGCCTCAATCATCCCATCAAGAAGATTGCCGACTTCCAACCCTACTCCAACCTCATTGAGCTAGTGCATCAAGCTACCAAAGCGGAACGTCAAGTGCAAGATGACTTCAAGTACGCCAAGTAATCATCCAAGATCCACGGATTCTCCAACACCCAAGCTTCAACGAGTCCAACACCTTCTACCTCAACCAAGCCATCTACAAACAATGGCGACAAGTCGAGTTACAAGAAAACTTCGACAACCTCAAGTTGTCCTCCTACTACAATCGACTTCAAGCCGCGTGCTTCATCATCTACTCCAACCGATGAGACCGTCAAGACAAGTTCCATCAAGTGTTTCACATGCGGCGACCGAGGCGACAATTCCCCAACAAGCGCACCATGATCCTGAACGACATCGGAACCTATGACTCCATGAGTGAAGAGGAGATGGAAGCCCTTGAGCAAGTGGCCATGCACCGGTGCGTGAATGACGATGAAGATGATCAAGTCTTTTGTGATGAGGATTCGAGCCCCGCTCTCGTTGTCTTCAAAGTCTTGAATCTTCAACATCAACAAGAAGAAGACCAAAGATGCCACATCTTCCACACCAAGGCCGGCATCAATGGAAGGTCCATCAAGGTCATCATCGATGGAGGGAGTTTCCACAACTTGGCAAGCGAAGAACTATGCTCCAAGCTCCAATTGGTCAAGATGAAGCACCTGCATCCCTACAAGGTTCAACGGCTAAGCGATTCTGGCACTATCCAAGTCGAGCATACAATCAAAGTCTCCTTTAAAATCGGAGCATATGAAGACACTTTGGTGTGTGATGTCGTCCCGATGTCCGTTTGCCACCTTCTTCTTGGTCAACCATGGCAATTTGACCGCGGCGTCATCCACAATGGGCGTACCAATCACTATAGCTTCAAGATGAAAGGAAAGGAGTACGTGCTACAACCTATGTCTCCAATTCAAGTGATTGCCAAAAAGCAAGCCACCCATCATGGAGAAAAGAGTGAGAGAGCGAACCACCCAAAAGAGAGTGAGCGCCACAAGCCAAAATCGAGTGCATCCAGGATGAGCGACAAGAAAAACTTAGTCATATTTGCCACCAAAAGTGAGATGAGTGAAGTGTGTGAGAACCCGGCAAGTGTTATGCACTATGTCCTTGTGTGCAAGGACGAGGCACCAAAAACTAACACCTCTCACAATCTACCTTTAGTGTTGTCTTCACTTTTGCAGGAATTCCAAGATGTTTTCCCCGACGAGATACGTCCGGGTCTACCTCCACTACGAGGCATTGAACACCGAATAGACCTCATCACCGGAGCACCCCTACCTAACAAGGCTCCCTACCGTGTCAACCACGAGGAAACTAAGGAGATCCAATGGCAAGTACAACAACTCATCGACAACGGTTGTGTCGTTCCGGTCATTCTTGTTCCCAAGAAAGACGGTACTTATTGCATGGTTTCTGATTGTCGTACCATCAATGCTATCACCGTTAGATATCGTTACCCTATTACATGCTTAGATGATATGCTTGATGAAGTTAGTGGAGCCACCATTTTCTCTAAGATTGATCTTAAGAGTGGCTACTACCAAATACGCATCCAAGAAGGTGATGAATGGAAAACCGCATTTAAGACCAAATTTGGCTTATATGAATGTCTAATTATGCCATTGGGTTTATTCGAAGCACCCAGTACTTTCATGCGAGTCATGCACTTTGTTCTTCGTCCCTATATTGGTGTATTTGTGGTGGTCTATTTTGATGATATTCTTCTCTTTAGCAAATCCCTCAAAGATCATGTCACCCATCTTAGAACCGTGTTGCAAACCCTTAGTGTAACACCCACGATGCGGCTATATCTCCCACGTGTCGAAGCACGACTTAGAGGCATAACCGCATGGTGGTTTTGTCGCAAGAAGGGTCATCTTCACACAATCCCATGTAATGAACAAGAATGGGATAAAGAGGGTTGGCTTACAATCGCCACTTCACACAATACATAATTTAAGATCAAACATCATTCAAATACACTCATAGACCGGCTACGGTCAAGTTCAAAATGAAAAGAAGACAACCCCAAATGCTAGATCCCCGATCGTCCCGACTGGACTCCTCTACTGATCATCTGGAAATGATACATAGTAACGACCAAGGGCCTCATCAAATTCCCACTTCAACTCAGTTGCGCCATCAGCGCCAGTATCCTCGGCACCTGCATCTGTTTTGGCAGAATCTGTGAGTCACGAGGACTCAGCAATCTCACACCCGCGAGATCTAGACTATTTAAGCTCATAGGTAGGAAAAGGGGTAATATGGTGGAGCTGAGGCAAGCACTAAGCATATATGATGGCTAACATACACAAGTGAGAGCAAGAAGAGAAGCAACGCCTCGGTCGAGAAACTAGAAGTGATAAAGAAGTGATCCTGAAACTACTTACGTCAAGCATAACACAAACCGTGTTCACTTCCCGGACTCCGCCGAGAAGAGACCATCACGGCTACACACACAGTTGATGCATTTTTAAGAAGTCAAGTGTCAAGTTATCTACAACCGGACATTAACAAATTCCCATCTGCCTCATAACCGCGGGCACGGCTTTCGAAAGATTATATACCCTGCAGGGGTGTCCCAACTTAGCCCATCACAAGCTCTCACGGTCAACGAAGGAATAGACCTTCTCCCGGGAAGACCCGATCATTCTCGGAATCCCGGTTCGCAAAACATTTCGACAATGGTAAAACAAGACCAGCAAAGCCGCCCGATGTGCCGACAAATCCCGATAGGAGTCCCACGTATCTCGTTCTCAGGGCACACTGGATGAGTCAAGCTACGAGTAAAACCAGCCCTCAAGTTGCCCCGAGGTGGCCCCGCAGGCTGCTCAGTTCGGACCAACACTTGAAGGAGCACTGGCCCGGGGGGGGGTTAAAATAAAGATGACCCTCGGGCTCGCGAAAACCCAAGGGAAAAGGGCTTAGGTGGCAAATGGTAAAACCAAGGTTGGGCCTTACTGGAGGAGTTCTATTCAAAGGGAACTGTTAAGGGGGTCCCATAAATCACCCAACCATGTAAAGAACGCAAACTCAAGGAACATAACACCGGTATGACGGAAAACTAGGGCGGCAAGAGTGGAACAAGTCACCAGGCATAAGGACGAGCCTTCCACCCTTTACCAAGTATATAAGGTGCATTAATTTATACAGGAGATATTGTGATATCCCAAAATATCCATGTTCCGACCAGGAACAAACTTCATCTTCACCTGCAACTAACAATGCTATAAGAGGGGCTGAGCAAAAGCGGTGACATAGCCAATCAACGGTTGCTAGGACAGGATGGTTAGAGGTTTGACATGGCAATAGGTAGGCATGGTAAACAAAGGCGGGTAGGGCTAACAAAGCGATAGAGCGAGTACTAGCAAGCAAAAATAGAAGTGATATCGAAGGTATGGTCATCTTGCCTGCAAGGTTCTCAGAGTTGTCGAAGGCTGGATCCTCGTTAGCGTACTCAACAGGTTCCTCGTGCATGTACTCGTCTCCCGGCTCTACCCAAAGCAAGAACACAAGCAAAGGAACCACAATAAATCACGGTGCAATGCACAAGCAACATGATGCAATACATGTCATGATATGCGAGAGGTGATATGCAAAGTGTATACGTGCTTCGGAAGGAAAGATGATGAACAAGGCATCAACTTGGCAAACCAAGTATGCCGCTGGAAAGATGAGATGATTTCGGTTGAAATCGATATAAGGATCACCGGATTCGGGTACACGGTTTGCAAAAGACAAGCAAGACAAGATATGATGCAAACAACAACATGGCCGCTTGTATGCAAAGTATGAATAAGCTATAGCACCCAAACGTATGAACAAGATGCATAGCAGAAACAGATTCATCATGGCATCTCTACCGGTTTGATTAACTCACTACCAGGCATGTCATGGCATGGAACAAGTACTAGCATGAAGTAGGCATGGAAATGAAGCTACTCATGTGCAAAACAATCTACTAGCATATTGCATGAACAAGCACATAAGAGACAAAACAACAATATGAAGTGAGATGGCATGATTATGAACTTGCTCAAATGCATAAACTAATTCCACCACTGGATTGGTGGGATTTTTCTACCCCAAAAACATATATAATATGTTAGGGTTGCTGTAGAAAAATCATCCCAAATGCACAAAGATAAAACCTGCCTAAAATGGTAATTGACAGAAATGGCACTTTCCATATTTGGAAACGTCCAGAATTGGACTTGCCCGAAAAGGACAGGTTCCACATGCCAGAAATGGAATATTCGCTGCGAATCAAAATAAAACAAATAATAAAATAAAAAAACACACAGGCTAAGAGAGTATGACAGGTGGGGCCACCCTGTCATACGCACAGTGCAAAGGAAAGGAAAAAAAGGGGGGGATAAACTGCACTCGCGGGGGATCGAACCCGGGTCTCCCGGGTGTGGCTCTGCTACGGCAACCACTGGGCTAGCTAGGTGGTTCTGATAGGAAAGGGCTTCGGCTCCTTTTAGGTAAGCACCAGGTCGAGCCACTCTGTTTTCAAACAGAGAAGACGCCGGCGCCGGCGAGGGAAACGACGGCAATCCAGCGGGCACGGGGCCTCCGGCGGCCGTGCGGAAAGGGGGTATGGACGCGTGCAACTACAAGGGGATGCTGGGGCGCTCGAGTTCGAGCAGTTGCTCGACTCGGGGCCATGGCGTCTACGGCAAACGGCAGCGGCAGCTACGGCATCGCAGGGAAAAGCCGGGTGCACGCGCAGGGTGCAAAAGCAAGCAGGGCTACGGGCGCGGCGAGCAAGCGAGCGCGAGCACGTGGGAACAGGGGAGAGAGTGTGTGCACGTGCAGCAACAAAACATGCACAACTAAAACAAAAGAGATCGCCGGAGCACCGAGAGTACGGGAAAGATTGACTCCAAGCAGCGCCTACGGTGATCTATTGACGACAGGAAGGAGCAGGGAGGAAGTTGGGTATACCTCCTTACCCTAGGACAAGAAGACGATGACGGAGACGAGCCTGCGGTGACGCGGACGAGCTCTAAACCTTGGTGCGTTTTCTGACCGAGAGGAAGGAGGAAGTAGGGGACGTTGATGAACTCGTCGTCCGGGCACCGTAGTCGACGTCGTGGAAGGAGACGACGACGAGGAAGACGAAGGACACGCTCGACAAGGTTGGGAGTGGCCGGAGAGCACGTCGGTGACGAGGTGCGCTCTCAGGTGCGCTCGGGACGGGGTGGACGCGGTGGATCTGGTGGCTAAACTCACCTGGAAACGGTGGCGGCGGATGAGGGAAACCCTAGGCGACACGGGGGACACGGAAACTAGGGCTTATAAGGGCTAGGGCGAGCGGTGCGAGCTCACGCGCGCTCGTGCTCGCGGTCCCCATGGCGACGGAGAGATGAGAGGGAAAAGGTGGGTGCAGGAAACAGGGGAGGCGCTGACGAGCGGGGCCAATCTTACCACGTGTCGAGGGTCTAGCGGGGGTGCGCGCTTGCGTGGGTGAGAAAAGACGAGGGCGCGAGCGGGCTGGCTGGCGCGCTTGCTG
>NC_041387.1:330447871-330481726 GCF_002162155.2 Triticum dicoccoides | reverse complement strand
ACTCTCCAACTCCTGGAATTATCCACTATTATAATAAATTGCATTGGGCATTTTAGAGGTAGAAAAATAAGACAAGTTTGAATTATATTCAAACTTGTGTCATTTTTGAACCTGACCAAAACAACTTCAAATAAAGGAGATCTTTGGCAGAGAGGTTTAGGGCAAGGAGCAAGATTTACAGGGAGAAGATGAACATTAATAGAGAAGGATAAAATATCACTTGATAAGAGAAGGAAGGAGAAGGAAGGAGGAGAAGTGATGGTGCCATGGTTGAAAAGGGGGGGGGGACAAGGTCATGCCCATGATGCTCATGGCAACAACATGAATGACAAAATGCAACATGAGATGGCATGAGATGAAAATGCACTATATGATGAGGATGAATGCAAAATGACAAGAGGCACAAATGCAAAATGGCTAAAATGAAATGACAATGAAAAGAATAAAACCACACAACCAAACAAGATGAGGCCAAACATGATAAAACCCACAAGAATTGGATGAGGTCAAGTTGATATATTGCCAAATTGGGACATGTTACATCTGGGGTGTTACAACTCTCCTCCACTACAAGAGGATCTCGTCTCGAGATCTAGGACTGAAAGAACTCCGGATATTCGGAACGGAGGTGATCCTCGTGCTCCCAGGTGGCTTCTCGGTCGGAATGGTGTGACCACTTCACTTTCATGAATTTGATTGACTTGTTGCGAGTCTTGCGCTCGGTTTCTTCAAGAATAGCAACGGGGTGCTCATGATAAGAGAGATCTTCTTGGAGGTCGATTTCTTCGAAGTTGATAGTGCGCTCAGGAGTCTTGAAGCACTTGCGAAGCTGTGACACGTGAAACACATCGTGCATGTTCGCAAAGTTTGATGGAAGCTCAAGTTGATAGGCGAGGTCGCCTCTTTTGCCGATGATCTTGAAAGGACCCACATATCTAGGGGCAAGCTTCCCTTTGATACCGAAGCGACGAGTGCCTTTCATTGGAGAGACGCGGAGGTAGACATGGTCTCCGATTTCAAAAGCCAAGTCACGGTGCTTGCTATCATAGTAACTCTTTTGTCGCGATTGCGCGGCTTTGAGATTCTCACGAATGACTTTGCACATTTCTTCGGCTTCTGTGATCAAGTCGTTGCCAAGAAGTTGGCGTTCACCTATCTCAGACCAGTTGAGAGGAGTACGTCACTTTCTGCCATAGAGAATTTCGAATGGGGCCTTGCCCGAACTCGCTTGGAAGCTGTTGTTGTAGGAGAACTCGGCATATGGAAGACAATCTTCCCACTTCATACCGAAAGAGATGACACAAGCCCTGAGCATATCTTCAAGGATTTGATTGACTCGCTCGACTTGGCCACTTGTTTGAGGATGGAAAGCTGTGCCGAAATGAATGTTGGTGCCCATGGCCGTCTGGAAGGAGTCCCAGAACTTAGAAGTGAAGATGCTTCCACGATCTGAAGATATCAATTGTGGAATGTCGTGCAAGGAGACAATTCTGGAGGTGTATAGCTCTGCCAACTGAGCTGCTGTGATAGATTCTTTGATAGGAAGAAAATGAGCCACTTTGGTAAGCTTGTCAATGAGAACAAAGATATCATCATTTCCACGCTTGGACTTGGGAAAACCAGTCACGAAGTCCATCTCAATATGGTCAAACTTCCATTCCGGAATAGCAAGAGGTTGGAGGAGACCAGCTGGTCTTTGGTGTTCTGCTTTCACTCTTCTGCAGACATCACATTCATTCACGAATTGAGCAATCTCTCGCTTCATTCGAGTCCACCAATATGACTGCTTGAGGTCATGGTACATCTTTGTACTTCCAGGATGAATGGATAGGAGGGAATTGTGTGCCTCATTCATGATGACTTTTCTCAGATCACCTTTTGGAACCACAATGCGATCCTCGAAGAAAAGGGTATCTTTGTCATCCAAGCGATAGCACTTGTATTTGGGAATGCCCTTGTCAATACCACGTTTCACCTTCTTCACCATGGTATCCAAGAGTTGTGCCTCATGAATTTGATCTTCCAAAGTAGGAGAGACTATGAGGTTGGCAAGAAAGCCTTGAGGAACAACTTGAAGATTCAGCTGCGGAAGGCTTCACAGAGATCCGGTTGAAACGGCTTGAGAATTAGACTGTTGCAATAAGCCTTTCTGCTCAGAGCATCTGCAATCACATTCGCCTTGCCAGGAGTATATTCGATACTTGGATTGTACTCCTGAATCATTTCGACCCATCGAGTTTGCCTAAGGTTAAGGTTGGGTTGAGTGAAGATATACTTGAGGCTCTTGTGATTGGTGAAAATGTCCACTTGCCTTCCCAATAAGAGATGTCTCCATGTTATCAATGCATGGACAACTGCCGCCAACTCAAGATCGTGAGTGGGGTAGTTCTTTTCGTTGGGCTTCAACTGACGAGAGGTATAGGCCACAACTTTCTTCTCTTGCATCAACACAGCACAGAGACCTTGAAGGGAAGCATCACAAAATACTTCGAATGGTTTGGATTCATCAGGAGGAGTCAAGACAGGAGTTGTGACTAGCTTCTCTTTGAGGGTGTTGAAAGCGACGTCACACTCAGGCGTCCAGACATACTTGACATGCTTCTGGAGGAGGTTGGAAAGAGGCTTTGCAATCTTAGAGAAGTTCTCAACGAATCTTCGGCAATAGCTTGCAAGACCAAGAAAACTGCGGAGCTGCTTCACATTCTGAGGAGGTTCCCAATTCACAACTGCAGACACCTTCGCCGGATTAACAGCAATGCCCTTGGCAGAGATGATATGGCTAAGGTAAAGAACTTCATCAAGCCAAAACTCACATTTGGAAAACTTCGCATAGAATTGGTGCTCTCTGAGCTTGTCGAGCACCAATCGCAAATGTTTGGCATGATCCTTCTTATTCTTGGAGAAGACCAAAATATCATCGAGATACACCAGAATGAATTCATTGGTGTAGGGGTTGAAGATAAAGTTCATCATGCGAGAGAATGTTGGAGGAGTATTGACAAGCCCGAAAGACATGACAGTATATTCATAAGAACCATAGCTTGTTCTGAATGCTGTCTTGGGAATATCTTGTTCACGAATGCGAATCTGATGATAACCCATACGAAGGTCAAGCTTGGAGAATACTTTAGCACCTTTGAGTTGCTCGAAAAGCTCATTGATGTTGGGAAGTGGATACTTGTTCTTGATTGTCTTCTTGTTCAATGGATGGTAATCGACACAAAGTCGGTCCGTGCCATCCTTCTTCTGGACAAAAAGAACTCCACAACCCCATGGGGAAGAACTCGGTCTGATCAAACCCAGACGCTCTTGTTCATCGAGCTGCTTCTTCAATTCCTTCAGCTCCTTGGGTCCAAGCTTGTATGGACGCTTGCAAACAGGTTCTGTTCCAGGCTAAAGATCAATAACGAACTCGACTGGCCGATGAGGAGGCCTACCCGGAAGCTCTTCTGGAAAGACATCTTGGTACTCACAAATGACTGGAATCTGAGAAATAGCATCCAATTCGCCCTTCTCATTGAGAGAAAACAACCGAGTGGTTTCATCACAAGCGGCATAGATGATAACATCCTCAGAAGGGTGTGTCAATTGAATTTGCCTGGCAGCACAATCAAGCTGAGCCTTGTGCTTAGAAAGCCAGTCCATCCCAAGAATTAGATCAATATCAGAATCGCCAAGAACCACTCGAGAAGACAAAAATTTATAGTCGCCCATCTTGATGGAAACATCCGGAACCATGTAGCTTGCGTTCATGCTCTTAGCGGGAGAGACAACTGCTAACGGTCTAGGCAATTCTTGGAAAGACAAATCATGCTTAGATGCAAATGGTCTTGAGATGAAACTAAGGGATGCACCAGTGTCAAAAAGAACTTTTGCAGGAATATCATTAACTGGAAGATTACCGATGATCACATCTGAAGAATCCTCTGCCTGAGCTGCATTCATCATGTTCACCTTTGCATGCTTTGGATTATGCTTGACCACTGCATTGCTTGAAGATCTCACAGGAGGAGGAGGAGGAAGGCGCCTTTGATTTAAGCATTTGTTCGCGTAGTGACCTTTCTGCTGGCACTTGTTGCAAGTCACTTCTGAGAGCGGACGATGATAAGGAGCATTCGACTTTGAAGCTTGAGGCTGAGACTTGTTCGGATAGCTTGGGTTGGGTGGGTGGGAAGATACACGGCCACTTGAGTTCTTCTGTTGGTAAGGCTGACGAAATGGAGGAGGAGGCAGGTAGAACTTCTGCTGCTTAGCTGCCACTTGTGAGGAAGAAGAAGATTGCACTGCATCTCTGATTCTCTTCTTAGAAGCCTGACACTTGAGCTGAGCACCTTCTTGCTTGAGTGCCATATTGTAGAATTGATCAAACTGAGTAGGCTCAACAAGAACGAGAGCTAACTGCAGATCCTCTCTAAGGCCACCTCTGAACTGATAGATCATACTTTTCTCATCTGGAACATCTTGCTTAGCGAAGCGAGCAAGTTTCTGAAACTGCTTGTTGTATTCGTACACTGACATGTTGCCTTGCTTGAGATTGCGGAACTCCTCACGCTTGCTCTCAACAACAATGGTAGGAATATGGTGAGCTTTAAAGTCCTGACAGAAATCAGTCCAAGTAATCACTCGACCACCTCTGGAATCCTTATATTGCTGGAACCAATCAGCTGCCTGATCCTTGAGCTGAAAAGAAGCGAACTTGACATAGTCCTCAGGGCTGACATTGCTGCAATCAAAATGCTTGTTGATATCCACGAGCCAATCATCGGCGTCTGTGGCCTCAACACAATAGCTGAAAGACTTCGGCTGATTTGCCAGGAACTGGTTGAGGGTAGGAAACTGAGGCTGATGATTGAACTGCCCTTGACCTTGATTCCCTTGGTTGCCTTGGCCTTGGTTGCGCTCTTGCATGAGCTGGATCATCATCTGAGCATGGGCATTAGAGGCTGCCATCAAAGCTTGCCATGCCTCCGGAGGCGGAGGTGGAGGTGGAGGGTTCGCCTGACTCCCATCATTGCGATCCGGATTCAGACGCATTGGCGGAGCCATCCTGAAGAGGGTGACATCCGTTAGCATCTTGATAGACAGATTGAATCAACAGATAGAAATAGCAACATATAGTCTTCACAATAAACATTCGAACAAGGATGAACGAATGAATTCCAAAGTAAACATCACACGTCCATAAAGGTGAGAAGCCACTTGATAAGAGATTGATGAATGAAATAAACAAGGTACAACTGGAACAAATAAGTGGTAAGGATTACCCAATCACAAACCAAATATCTGCGGGAAGAAATGCTAGAGCTACTTGAATCCCACCTATAAACTCCCGAAACTTTCCAGTTATGCAATCAGGTGTTGGGGATATAGGGGAAGCAATATATCTCACCCAAACTAACAATCCCTACATCCAGGTGTATCCATCCATCAACACATAACCAAGAAACCTTCGGAAATCATGTACCTCAACCTTCGAAAAGCATCCGTTATACGAGTTATGGCAATACTCCCGAGCTCGCCCCAGTACTGGGTTATCGGGGTTATCTCACCAACAACTGCATAAAAGAGATTTTCGATGTTGGCAAAACTCAGGTATTCCAGAACTGCAACGATAAAATTGTGACGACAACGCCTCGGAGCTCAACTCCCCAGGACACTGCCACAACCCCTAAATGTCAGGAGGCACCAAGAACAATGTTCTCGTCACAAAACCACCGGAATGATTCCAAGATACCCGCGTGATCCTAAATTTTTTTTAGTGAAATGTGAGAAGAGGATAGTCAAAACATCTACATCAGGAGACCTCACCAAAGCGACGAAGGGACTGAGGAGTAAAAAGAATCCTACTCTCCGATATTTATAATCCTAAGACTCAAAACATTTTTGTTCTAGACTCAACATCGCTAGCAAACAATCAAGCAGGGGGCTCCTAAGTCGGGGATGGCTCTGATTACCAACTTGTAACACCCACGATGCGGCTATATCTCGCACGTGTCGAAGCATGACTTAGAGGCATAACCGCATGGTGGTTTTGTCGCAAGAAGGGTCATCTTCACACAATCCCATGTAATGAACAAGAATGGGATAAAGAGGGTTGGCTTACAATCGCCACTTCACACAATACATAATTTAAGATCAAACATCATTCAAATACACTCATAGACCGGCTACGGTCAAGTTAAAAATGAAAAGAAGACAACCCCAAATGCTAGATCCACGATCGTCCCGACTGGGCTCCTTTACTGATCATCTGGAAACGATACATAGTAACGACCAAGGGCCTCATCAAATTCCCACTTCAACTCAGTTGCGCCATCAGCGCCAGTATCCTCGGCACTAGCATCTGTTTTGGTAGAATGTGTGAGTCACGAGGACTCAGCAATCTCACACCCGCGATATCAAGACTATTTAAGCTCATAGGTAGGAAAAGGGGTAATATGGTGGAGCTGAGGCAAGCACTAAGCATATATGGTGGCTAACATACGCAAGTGAGAGCTAGAAGAGAAGCAACGCCTCGGTCGAGAAACTAGAAGTGATCAAGAAGTGATCCTGAAACTACTTACGTCAAGCATAACACAAACCGTGTTCACTTCCAGGACTCCGCCGAGAAGAGACCTTCACGGCTACACACACAATTGATGCATTTTTAAGAGGTCAAGTGTCAAGTTATCTACAACCGGACATTAACAAATTCCCATTATGCCTCATAACCGCGGGCATGGCTTTTGAACGATTATATACCCTGCAGGGGTGTCCCAACTTAGCCCATCACAAGCTCTCATGGTCAACGAAGGAATAGACCTTCTCCCGGGAAGACCCGATCAGTCCCGGAATCCCGGTTCGCAAAACATTTCGACAATGGTAAAACAAGACCAGCAAAGCCGCTCAATGTGCCGACAAATCCCGATAGGAGTCGCACGTATCTTGTTCTCAGGGCACACCGGATGAGTCAAGCTACGAGTAAAACCAGCCCTCAAGTTGCCTCAAGGTGGCCCCACAGGCTGCTCAGTTCGTACCAACACTCGAAGGAGCACTGGCCCGGGGGGGTTAAAATAAAGATGACCCTCGGGCTCGCGAAAACCCAAGGGAAAAGGGCTTAGGTGGCAACTGGTAAAACCCAGGTTGGGCCTTGCTAGAGGAGTTTTATTCAAAGCGAACTACTAAGGGGGTCCCATGAATCACCCAACCGTGTAAGGAACGCAAACTCAAGGAACATAACACCGGTATGACGGAAAACTAGGGCGGCAAGAGTGGAACAAGTCACCAGGCATAAGGCCGAGCCTTCCACCCTTTACCAAGTATATAAGGTGCATTAATTTATACAGGAGATATTGTGATATCCCAAAATATCCATGTTCCGACCAGGAACAAACTTCATCTTCACCTGCAACTAACAATGCTATAAGAGGGGCTGAGCAAAAGCGGTGACATAGCCAATCAACGGTTGCTAGGACAGGATGGTTAGAGGTTTGACATGGCAATAGGTAGGCATGGTAAACAAAGGCAGGTAGGGCTAACAAAGCGATAGAGCGAGTACTAGCAAGCAAAAATAGAAGTGATATCGAAGGTATGGTCATCTTGCCTGCAAGGTTCTCAGAGTTGTCGAAGGCTGGATCCTCGTTAGCGTACTCAACAGGTTCCTCGTGCACGTACTCGTCTCCCGGCTCTACCCAAAGCAAGAACACAAGCAAAGGAACCACAATAAATCACGGTGCAATGCACAAGCAACATGATGCAATACATGTCATGATATGCGAGAGGTGATATGCAAAGCGTATGCGTGCTTCAGAAGGAAAGATGATTAACAAGGCATCAACTTGGCAAACCAAGTATGCCGCTGGAAAGATGAGATGATTTTGGTTGAAATCGATATAAGGATCACCGGATTCGGGTACACGGTTTGCAAAAGACAAGCAAGACAAGATATGATGCAAACAGTAACATGGCCACTTGTATGCAAAGTATGAATAAGCTATAGCACCCAAACATATGAACAAGATGCATAGCAGAAACAGATTCATCATGGCATCTCTACCGGTTTGATTAACTCACTACAAGGCATGTCATGGCATGGAACAAGTACTAGCATGAAGTAGGCATGGAAATGAAGCTACTCATGTGCAAAACAATCTACTAGCATATTGCATGAACAAGCACATAAGAGACAAAACAACAATATGAAGTGAGATGGCATGTTTATGAACTTGCTCAAATACAGAAACTAATGCCACCACTGGATTCGTGGGATTTTTCTACCCCAAAAACATACATAATATGTTAGGGTTGCTGTAGAAAAATCATCCCAAATGCACAAAGATAAAACCTGCCTAAAATGGTAATTGACAGAAATGGCACTTTCCATATTTGGAAACGTCCAGAATTGGACTTGCCCGAAAAGGACAGATTCCACATGCCAGAAATGGAATATTCACTGGGAATCAAAATAAAACAAATAATAAAATAAAAAAACACACAGGCTAAGAGAGTATGACAGGTGGGGCCACCCTGTCATACGCACAGTGCAAAGGAAAGGAAAAAAAAGGGGGGGGGGAATAAACTGCACTTGCGGGGGATCGAACCCGGGTCTCCCCGGTGTGGCTCTACTACAGCAACCACTGGGCTAGCTAGGTGGTTCTGATAGGAAAGGGCTTCGGCTCCTTTTAGGTAAGCACCAGGTCGAGCCACTCTGTTTTCAAACAGAGAAGACGACGGCGTCGGCGAGGGAAACGGCGGCAATCCAGCGGGCACGGGGCCTCCGGCGGCTGTGCGGAAAGGGGGTATGGACGCGTGCAACTACGAGGGGATGCAGGGGTGCTCGAGTTCGAGCAGTTGCTCGACTCGGGGCCATGGCGTCTACGGCGAACGACAGCGGCAGCTATGGCATCGCAGGGAAAAGCCGGGTGCGCGCGCAGGGTGCAGAAGCAACCGGGGCTACAGGCGCGGCGAGCGAGCGAGCGCGAGCACGTGGGAACAGGGGAGAGAGCGTGTGCACGTGCAGCCACAAAACATGCGCAACTAAAACTACAAAGATCGCCGGAGCACCGAGAGTACGGGAAAGATTGAATCGAAGCAGCGCCTACGGTGATCTATTGACGACAGGACGGAGCAGGGAGGAAGTTGGGTATACCTCCTTACCCTAGGACAAGAAGACGATGACGGAGACGAGCCTGCGGCGACGCGGACGAGCTCTGAACCTTGGCGCGTTTTCTGACCGAGAGGAAGGAGGAAGCAGGGGACGTCGATGAACTCGTCGTCCGGGCACCGTAGTCGACATCGTGGAAGGAGACGACGACGAGGAAGATGAAGGACACGCTCGACAAGGTTGGGAGTGGCTGGAGAGCACGCCGGCGACGAGGCGCGCTCTCAAGTGCGCTCGGGACGGGGCGGACGCGGTGGATCTGGTGGCTAAACTCACCTGGAAACGGTGGCGGCGGACGAGGGAAACCCTAGGCGACGCGGGGGACACGGAAACTAGGGCTTTTAAGGGCTAGGGCGAGCGGTGCGAGCTCACGCGCTCGTGCTCGCGGTCCCCATGGCGACGACGAGAGGAGAGGCAAAAGGTGGGTGCGGGAAACAGGGGAGGCGCTGACGAGCGGGGCCAATCTTACCGCGTGTCGAGGGTCTAGCGGGGGTGCGCGCTTGCGTGGGTGAGAAAAGACGAGAGCGCAAGCGGGCTGGCTGGCGCGCTGGCTGGGCTGGCTGGCTGCGCGGGGCGCTAGCTGGGCCGGCCTGGGAGCCGAGGCCCAGGGGGGGCTGCTGCGCTGGCTGCTGCTCCATTTCTATTTTTGCAAAACAAATATAGAAACAGAAAAGCACAGGGTTAAAGGGGAGGAGTTAGAGCATAAAGAAAATACTCTCCAACTCCTGGAATTATCCACTATTATAATAAATTGCATTGGGCATTTTAGAGGTAGAAAAATAAGACAAGTTTGAATTATATTCAAACTTGTGTCATTTTTGAACCTGACCAAAACAACTTCAAATAAAGGAGATCTTTGGCAGAGAGGTTTAGGGCAAGGAGCAAGATTTACAGGGAGAAGATGAACATTAATAGAGAAGGATAAAATATCACTTGATAAGAGAAGGAAGGAGAAGGAAGGAGGAGAAGTGATGGTGCCATGGTTGAAAAGGGGGGGGGGACAAGGTCATGCCCATGATGCTCATGGCAACAACATGAATGACAAAATGCAACATGAGATGGCATGAGATGAAAATGCACTATATGATGAGGATGAATGCAAAATGACAAGAGGCACAAATGCAAAATGACTAAAATGAAATGAAAATGAAAAGAATAAAACCACACAACCTAACAAGATGAGGCCAAACATGATAAAACCCACAAGAATTGGATGAGGTCAAGTTGATATATTGCCAAATTGGGACATGTTACATCTGGGGTGTTACACTTAGGAAAGAGCGCCTTTATGCTAATATGGACAAATGCCTTTTTGTTGTCGATAAGCTTGTTTTCTTGGGTTTCGTTGTGTCTTCTAAGGGTGTTCATGTAGATGCATCTAAGATCAATGCTATTAAAACTTGGCCCCAACCAACCAACTTCCAACAAGTGCGTAGTTTTCTTGGTTTAGCCAGTTTCTGTTGTAGATTTGTGAAGGATTTTAGCACCATTGCTTCACCTTTACATTCTTTGAGTAAGAAAAATGCGCCTTTTGTTTGGGATACATCCCAAGATACCGCATTTAATGAGCTTAAAAATTTGCTTACTCATGCTCCCGTGCTTGCATTACCCAACTTTGACAAACCTTTTGAAATTCATTTTGATGCTAGTGGTAATGGCATAGGAGGTGTGTTAACGCAAGAAAAGCACCCCATAGCATACTTTAGTGAGAAACTTTCTGGAGCGCAAGTCAATTATCCCATCTATGACAAAGAGCTCTATACTTTAGTGCGAGTTTGGCGCGAATGGGAACATTATCTTCGCCCTCATGAATTTATCATTCATATCGATCATGAAACGCTTAAGTACTTAAAGGGTCAAACTAAGTTGAACAAGCGTCATGCTAAATGGAGTGAATTCATTGAGTCCTTTCCTTATGTCATCAAATATATCAAAGTTAAGGATAATGTAGTGGTGGATGCTCTTCCCGCATATGCACGCTTGTCACAAAATTTGAATTGAATGTCATTGGCTTTGAGCGCATCAAAGACTTGTATGCGCATGATCCCACTTTTGGTATTCCTTATGCTAAGTGTTTGACGCGTACATCTTGGGAACGATATTACATCAAGGATGATTACCTTATGAGAGCTAACAAACTTTGCATTCCCGAGTATTCTCTTCGTTTGCTCCTTCTGCAAGAGGCTCAGGGAGGCGGACTAATGGGACACTTTGGACGCGACAAGACATTCCCTATGCTCTCCAAGAACTATTTTTGGCCCAAGATGTTCCGTGACGTCTCATGCTTCACCAATCGATGCTCTACATGTAGCAAAGCTAAGTCAAAATCTCAATCCCATGGTCTTTACATGCCTATTCCTATTCCTTATCAACCTTGGGAAGACATTAGCATGGACTTTGTACTTGGTTTGCCTAGAACTCAAAATGGAAAGGATTCTGTGTTTGTTTTTGTGGACCGATTCTCTAAGATGGCTCATTTTATCCCATGCAACCAGATAGGCGATGCTTCACACATTGGAAATATTTTTTGTAGGGAAATATTGCGCCTCCATGGAGTCCCAAAGACGATTGTCTCTGACCGCAACGTCAAGTTCTTGAGTTACTTTTGGAAGACCCTATGCACCAAGCTCGGAATGAAGCTCTTGTTCTATTCGGCATACCATCCTCAAACCGATAGCCAAACGGAGGTGACAAACTGCATGCTATCCACTCTACTACGTGTGTTGATCAAGAAGAACATCAAGGAGTGGGAGGAGTGTCTACCCATAGCCGAGTAGGCCTACAACCGAGCAAGACATTCAACTACCGGCCAGTCCCCTTTCGAGGTCGTCTACGGTTTCAACCCGTTGTCCCCATTGGACATTCTTCCTCCTCCACTACAAGAGCGCACCAACATGGACGTGAGTGCAAGAGAAAGCTACCTCAAGAAGATGCACCAAAATACAAGGCACACCATCGAGCGCCAAGTACAACGACAAGCGACCAAGCTCAACATCAACAAGCAACCCATGACATTCAACATTGGAGATCTTGTTTGGCTACACCTTTGCAAGGAACGCTTCCCCAATGAACGCAAGTCCAAACTTCTACCACGAGCCGATGGACCCTTCAAGGTGCTTGAACGCTACAACAACAACGCCTACACGATCGACATCCCACATGACAAGTACTCCATGAGCGACATCTTCAACATCAACGATCTCTCCCCGTACCATGGTGATGAAGATTTCGATCCGAGGTCGGATCTTTCCCAAGGGAGGGGAGATGATGCGGAGCATCCTACGGTCATCCCCATGGACCTACCTTTGTCTCCCACGCACCACTTGGACCAATGAAAAGAGCTTGTGCGAGAGCTATCGAAAACAAGGTTAACTCTCTCCTTGTTGAACTCCCCTTTGACCCACTTGAGACATGGTTACTACCTCAAATGGAGATGCTTTGTGTGCTTAGGTACCAAGAAAGCAACCAAGGAGAAGTTATGATGCAAGATGGACATCAAGAGCATGAAGATAATCTGCCCAGCCCAGAAGGACCAGTACAACCCCCCATGTACCACCCAACAACCGCCCGGACGGTACAACCATTCGCCTATCGCCCAACTACCGGTCCATCTTCTGTTTTCGAGCGGTGCAAGGCCGATACAACATTAGTTTATCCCCGCAACAGCCAGAAGACCGGTACAAGCGCTCCAAACACCAATACAACCGCTACCCCCTTCCGAGAATACATCCTGGAGCCCTCACCTGAGCTCCCAGTGGAACAACCGCCCCCATGACCGGTACAACCGCCCTGCCTGAGCTCCCAGTGGTACAACCACCCCCATGACCAGTACAACCGCCCTACCTACGCGAAGTGAAAGGGGTTTCACCCCATGTATCTTCCACTTACCCCTTGGTCTATATATCGTTGTCCCCTAGCTCCGTATTAGGGTTAGCATTGTGATAGCTCATATTTGAGATAGAGCTTTGCTCATCCACTTGGTTACTTCTCCATCGGAGTCGAGTGCCTCTTTGGAGAAGATCCCCCAAGCGGATTCAAGAGCCCTTTATGGGAAGACCCTTCAAGACCTCCTCACGGAGAAGACCCTTTGTATCGTCCTTTGTTGACCTTGAATCGTGTATCACTCTTTGTGTTTCAAGGATCTAGCATAAGTGTGACCGGATCTTGTTGGTTGAGTGATTTATCTTGTGTTTCCCCTCATGTTCCCCTCATTTTCCCCCTCATGTTCTTCGTGTTCTTTGTAGGATCCCCTCCAATCATGAAAGATCGGGCACCTAGGGTTCTACCTTACATCACATGTCATCCCCTGGGGGCCATGAGACTTGGAGATAATTCCATATTCTCACACTGAAATTACATTCAAAGAATGAGTGATTCCTGGTCTCACGTGTTAGCAGAGGACAAAGCACACAATTAACCCCATCATCCAAGTTCCACTGCCTCCTTTCAAACATATCTTTAGGGTTAAGCCTATCCATAATTAACATCCAAGCAAACACTTTTATCTTCATTGTGCAGGAAGATTTCCATATCCACAAAAGGAGAGGATTGAAAGACATGTTGGAATGCATGAAAGAATAGAACAACTTGGGCTTGAAAGCATGACACGTCCCCTGCTAGTACCAAATGTCATTTGCATCCACTTCCCTACTGCAATTTGCCATCAGATTCTGCACAGTCATATACTCCTGGTATGCCTGTGTAGACAAAGGTAAGTAGAACATCTGGGTGATATCCTCAGATTGGAAAGCTTCAGAGACTGTAAGCCAGGGATCTTTCACATAGGAAAAGAGACATGGAAATCTTGTTTGCAAGGGGGCTACTGAGTCACCAATCTTCCATTTGTCAGATCAGAACAAAGCTGAGTTCCCAGAATTGTTTGCACCCAAGTTGTGTTCCTATAACGATCCAGCAGTTTACAAATATCTTTCCACCAAAATGAACCACAACTATCAGTCCCCTGAGGTATAGAAGAATGGTAATATGTATCCTAGATATTTAAGATTTTATGCAAATGCTTAAGCAAAAGAGCTATTTTATGTACTCCAACGTTTAAGATGCCCAATCCACCTTTATTTTTGGGCCTACAAATTAGGTCCCAAGCTGCTAAGGATGGCGAGGGCTCATCCCTATGCTTTCTCCATAAGCACTGCCTTTGTATTCTCTCCAATTGTTTTAAAATTCCTGCAAGAACAAGCAAGCTGCCTAGGTAGAAGATGGGCATGGAGGACAATGCAGAGTTCAAAAACTGAAGCCTTTCCCCCTGATTTAGAAATGAAGAACTAGCTGAGATTCTTCTCTCCATACAGTAAACAAGGGGCATAAAGTCCACCATTTTGGGTCTGGTAGTACCAACAGGTAGACCAAGATAAGTGAAGGGCATTTTGCCAACCGGACAACCAAAAGCAGCAGCCAAACCAATGGTGGTGTCCTCATCAACATTTATGGGCACCATGGAAGATTTATGATGGTTAACCACTAAACGAGTTGAAGTGGAGAACACCTACAGCATGTCCTTTAGAGCCAGTAGCTGAGCTTTATCTGCTCGTAAGTTGATAAGGGTATCATCAGCATATTGCACTATGCGATAATCTTTGTCATGACATGGTATAGGCAACTTTAAAATTCCCCTTCTGAACATATCATTTACTACTGATTGCAAAAGGTCAGTAGCAATAACAGAAGTAAGGGTGAAAGGCAATGTCCTTGTCTAACACCCTTTCTACAGCAAAATTTCCTTCCAGGTACTCCATTTAAAAGGATGATAATGTTCCAGTGGATAGTAGTAGCTTGACCCAAGAAATCCATTTCTGATTAAATCCCTTATACTTCAGGATCTACAAGATAGCTTCATGTTCAATGGAGTCAAAGACCTTTCCAAAATCCAATTTAAGAATAACAATAGGTCTCTTTGACTAATGACATTGATGCAAATATTCAAGGGACCAACGAATATAGTCCTGGATAGTCCTGCTTCTGATGAAACCATATTGATTCTTATGAATAGACTTCATAATTATCTTTTGAAACCTATTGGCAGCCATCTTGGACAAAAACTTGAGGCCCATCCCAGTCAAGGAAATTTGCCTATAATCCCCAACCCCTTCAGGAGTCAACTTCTTTGGGATGAGTGTGATATAAGAACCATTGATATTTTCCAAATTTGCAGTGCCATTATGAAAAGCTTCAGCCAAATCATAGAAATCTTGACAAATAATGTGCCAACATTTTTTGAAGAATAACCCATTAAATCCATCTGGTCCAGGGGCTTTGTCAACGGGCATATGTTTGACAATGTCATCCATTTCCTCTTTTGTAAATGGCTCTTCAAGGAAATCTAACCCATCAATTGGTTGAAGCAAAGCACTCATGTCGAAGCCCATTACTATTCCAGCAGAAACTCCCATTCTATTCTTGAAACAATTCCATATGATGCCCTCCATCTGAGAATGATGTGAAACCATAGACCCATCTATATTTTTGAAGGAAGCAATGTAATTTCTTCTATGTCTCTCAGTGGCCATAGGATGGAAAAAATTGGTGTTCTCCCCACCAAGTTTAATATACCTGATTGCACACCTCTTCTTCCAATATATAAACTGAAGGTGTAAGAGTTTTTCCACATGCAATTTGACCACCTTCCTAAAGTTAAATTCAGGTCTATACAATGGCCCGATCTCTTCTATGCCATCAAGACACACAATTACCTCATTACATTTTGAGATCAACACTTTCAGTTTGGAGATATTCATTTGCCATTTCTTAAGAGCCCCTCTCAAACTCTTAAACTTATCTGTAATCTAGGCAGTGCTATGAGATTTTTGAGAAGGTTTCTTCCATGATTGCTTAAAACATTCCATAAACCCCTCAAGCTCAACCCAATAATTTTCAAAACAAAAGATTTTAGATTTAGGAATAGAGGTCTTGATTTTCACCACACAAGGTACATGATCAGAAGCAGTTCTGGCTAGAGGCAAAACCTCAGTCATAGGATATGAGGAGATCCAATTAGTAGATATAAAAAACCCAATCTAGCTGCTCTAATAAGGGATTTTCATGCATATTAGACCATGTATAAGATCTCCCCTTAAGAGGTAGTGTCACGCCCAATATGCGACCCAATCCTAAAGGAACTCGGAGGTCCCACCAAGGATAGAAGAGCATATTCGAGACGCTTATGCAAGGTGGATATCATTACGTCGTACCATTACATAATAGTTGGGGATACATACAAAAGGCATACAATGTCGCATGAATACAACAACATCATACATAAGAGCAACATCCGACTAAGGATGAAAGACAAGCAGAAACTCAAACGACATCCACCCTGCTAGCCCAGGCTGCTGACTAGGAGCCTATCCCCTAAACGAAGAAGAAATAGAAGAAGAACTCAAAACAAGCAAGCATCGCTCTCACGTCATGATCATCGCATTACATGTACCTGCAACTGTTGTTGTAGTAATCTATGAGCCACGAGAACTCAGCAATCCCATTACCATGGGTATCAAGACTAGAAAATCTTAATGGGTATGTAATGGATAAGTGGTGATGTTGCAGCAAGCGACTAAGGAATGAATGGTGGCTAACTTATGAGTACAAGAATAAGATGAGAAGCTACGCAAACGGTCGCAAACTATTGATCAAGAAGTGATCCTGAACTACTTACGTTCAAACATAACCCCACCGTGTTCTCTTCTCAAACTTACCCAAAAAGAGACCATCACAGTTTCGCACACGGTTGGTGTATTTTAATTTGAATCTGGTGTCAAGTTCTATACAATCGGATATTAAAAACTCCCATCTACCACATAACCGCGGGCACAACTTTCGAAAGATCAAACCCTGCAGGGGTGTCCCAACTTAGCCCATTATAAGCTCACGATCCGTGGAGACAATCCTTCATCGCGGGACAGCCGATTACACTCGGGATCCCGGTGCACAAGACATTTTGACAACGGTAAAACAAGTCCAGCAAGACCTCCCGACATGCCGAGACCCTGATAGTAGTCGCGCGTATCTCGTCTCAGGCCACAACGGATGAGCTATGCATACAGGTGCCAAAATAATCCAAGTTGCCCCAGGGCAGCCCTACACAGTGCTCTAGTTTGGACCAACACTCAGAGGAGCACTGGCCGGGGGGGTTGATTAAGAATACTAGGGGGCCGGCGAATATCCCCTATTTAAGTTTTAGTTGTAATTAGGCAAATGGAATACCAATGTTGGGCCTTGCTGGAAGATTTCTATTCAAAGCGAACTGTCAAGAGGGTCCCATACCCCTCATCGTGTTAGGGATGCAAAATCAAGGAACATAACACCGGTATGACGGAAACTAGGGAGGCGAGAGTGGAACAAAACACCAGGCATAAGGTCGAGCCATCCACACTTTACCAAGTATATAGATGCATTAATTAAATAAGAGCTATTGTGATATCCCAAGGTAACCATGATATCCATGTCCCAACATGGAACAACCTGCAACTGGACCTGCAACTAGCAATTCTATAAGAAGGGCTGAGCAAAGCGGTAACATTGCCAAACAACGGTTTGCTAGGAAGTGTGAAAAAGTTAGAGGCTGTCATGGCGATTTGGGAGGCTTGATAAACAAGTGGTAGGAAGCGCAACATAGCGATAGCATCGAGACAACTAGCATATCAATGATAGTAATGAGATCCAAGGTAACGGTCATCTTTCCTGAAATCCCGCTAGGAAGAAGAACGAATCCATTAAGAACATGAATGGAGGAAGACGAACCAAGCGTAATCGAACGAATCCTCATGGTCGCAACGAAACAGGAATTATCGAGAAGAAGCACAACCGGAAAGAAGCAAACAACATGGTAAACACACAACACATAAATAAGGCATGATGCACAACCAAGTATGATGCATGAAAAAGCTATATGATGCTACTCATGGCAAGAGATGATGCATACAAGAACAACACATCAAAGCAAATTTAAATGAGGCCGGAAACAACATATAACAAATCCGGTAAGTCCTCATATGCTAATTTCGAAATTTCTCCAGATCTGAATGAAACATTAAGTTAAAGTTGTTACAGCAAGTTAAGATGCACCAAGATGATCTACGCGGAATTCTAGTCAAGTTACATATAAAGTTCATTTAAATCGGAGCTACGGCCTAGAAGATATGAGAAAAACAAGTTAAACATGGCAATGATGAAAAATGCATTCAAACATCAAGCAAACACAATCAATACAATGACAACATGACAGTATGAAACTAAATGCAATTCTAAGCAAGATTCATATATAGCATGCTCAAAACGGAGCAACGGTGCAACACATGCACTCCAAACAAGTTTAAAGGACAAGCTGTCGAAAACAGCAAGTAGGCACTTTGCAATCATCAAAACAACAAGCTACGAGAATCATATGAACATAATCTTTACATGTAATTCATTTACAGATAACATAATTCAAATATTATTAAGGTTTAGGGTCATAAGCATAAATATTAAACCAAGATGATCAATGCAAAATGCAACTTTATAACATAGGAGCATATACATGAGCAGAGTTAATATGATGGCATGTCATAGACATGAAACAAAGATGCTACAACAACTATACATACCAAACAAGGGCATGTCATGGGAAGTACACATTAAAAAGAGCAAATAACATCAATACATCATATGCATATGGCTCATGGATTAGTGGGAACCAATAATAGAAGATTGAATGTTAAAACAGTTTCAGCAAGAGTAAAACAGCAACATCAGCATAGCATGTTTGCACGCATGGAAAAGAGGTCATATGATATACAAAATTATCAAACTTAGCATGTTAACAGAGTACTCATAGCATACTTCAAATCATGTAACTAGAGAATCTCCAAAAGATGCATAGATTAATCAATATCAAGCTCGCAACATGATGTCATGAAATTAACAGAAAACTGGAACAACAGATAGGCATGTTCCTGGTAGTGAAAACACATGCTACAGGACTTATATAGGGCATAGAAAGACATGTCATGAAGTATCATAACATGTGCATCAAAATATGTCAACTAAGCATCTCCATATTATGCAAGGATTAATTGGTAGCATCAAGCAAACTTGGCATTATGATATAACAGATCAGCTAGAAAGAACATTAACAACAAGTATTCCACTTCACAAGCATGATGCACTTATTACAGGGCATATCACAATACATGGATTGCACCAAGCATCGTTCTCGTCATTTCGATGAGTGTCCGGTTCTTCCTCTCAACAACTCCATTTTGTTGAGGTGTGTACGTAGCCGAGAACTCGTGTGAAATCCCTTCTTCATCAAGAAAGGTGTCCACATTTGCGTTCTTCAACTCCGTTCCGTTGTCGCTGCGAACCTTCTTGATCTTCACTTCAATTAGCGAAGTTTTTGAAGATCTTTTGGACCTGCTATTTATCATCGAGAAAGAACACCCACGTAAATCTGGAAAAATCATCAACTATAACTAGACCAAAAGAATTTCCACCGAGACTCTTGTAAGAATTGGGACCAAAGAGATCCATATGAAGTAGCTCGAGTGGCCTCCTTGTGGTCATAATGTTCTTCACGGGATGCCTTCCTCCAACCTGTTTACCTTCTTGACAAGCAGTGCAAAGTCTATCCTTATCAAATATGACATCATTAACTCCAAGGATATGATTTCCCTTAATAAGCTTGTCAAGGTTTCGCATACCAACATGACCTAATCGTCTATGCCATAACCATCCTTTTGAGGATTTAGCAATGAAGCAAGTTTTAGGTTGAGCCTTTTTAGTGAAATCAACAATGTATAGATCACCTCTACGTACACTGGTAAAGACCATTTTATGATTGTCTCGACGAAACACTTGACAATCAATTTCAGTAAATAAGACATTGAAACCAAAGTCAGCAAGTCTAGATATTGAAAGTAAGTTGTATCCAAGAGATTCAACGAGCATGACATTTTGTATGGAGCTATCATGTGATATGGCCACCTTACCGAGGCCAACCACCTTACCCTTTGAGTTGTCACCGAAAGTGACATACTTTCGAGGACTATCATTTTCAGCAAGCTCACGAAACATGTCTTTATCTCCGGTCATGTGATCGGTACATCCACTATCAAGAACCCATTCCTTTCCTCCTGACATATATCCTCGAAGATTTGCCATAAGACCAAAGTGTCTCATTGCATCATCAAGATCGAAGTCACTATCATCATCCTTATCATAGTATCCATGTTCAACATCATCATGTGGTGGATCAAATCCTAGAGAGGGTGATTCGTTAGAGTGAGTTTGACAATGATCTTGCTTATGAATTTTTATAGCTTCAGAAATAATATCACTAATAATACCAACATTTCCTTTGGCACGCATAAGGTTTGTAAGCTCAAATAGACGATCACCAAACATAGAATCACTAGTATTCATTTTACTCAAAGCAATAGACTTATGGAGAATTTCATCAAGATTTTTCAAAGAATAATCTGGAAATCGTTCCTCAAGAAATTTCCATATAGTGTAGGCACACTTAAGAGTAGACAAACATCCAATTAAGTTTCTAGGCAATCCTCTAATAATAAGTTCGGCAATTCTAAGATTCCTAATCATGTCAATTGACTCATCATGGGTAGGATGCATAGGGTCAACATAAGGTGCACAAGGGCTAGCAATGTACTTGTTCAAATGATATTGATTGAAGATTACAAGCATCTCATTTTTTCACTCATGAAAATACTCTCCATCAAGAATAGGCATTCTATGTCTAAGACTCCCCAAAGTAGACTCATCCATCTTCCTCCAATGGTGATTAAACCAAGGCAATGGAGACCAAAGCTCTGATACCACTTGTAGGACCTTGAGAAGAGGTGTCTAGAGGGGGGGTGATTAGACACTAAGTACCAAAGTTGCAGTTTTTAAATTTCCTTAAAGTTTAAGTGGAGTTTAGGCACAAGTTTAACATTTACAACATATAGCAAGCAAGCATGCAAGAGTATATAGGCAGCGAAAAGTAAAGCATGCAACTTGCAAGAATGTAAAGGGAAGGTTTTGATCTCGTGGAAAGAGGATTTGAGTGGAAAGCAACTTGGGAAGGCTAGAAATCAAGATTCATATGGTAGGAATGGAATATCTTGGCCTCAACACATGAGTAGGTAGCTCTCTCTCAGGAATAGGATGTGGAAGTGTAGGTTCAGTCTGATGGCTCTCTCCATGAATGAAGAGGAGGTGGAGGGGTATATATAGCCTCCACACAAAATCTAACCATTACACACAATTTACCAAACTCGGTGGGACCGAATCAACAAACTCGGTCAGACCGATTCAGTAAATCTAGTGACCGTTAGGATTTTCGGTGGGACCGAAATGCAACTTGGTAGGACCGATATGGTTAGGGTTAGAGCATGACGTAATCTCAGTCAGACCAATTACTCAAACTCGGTAAGACCGATTTTGGTAATAAGCTTTACAGAGAGTTGGTCAGGCAAACTCGGTTGGACCAATTATTCAAACTCGATGGGACCGATTTTGGTAATGAGTCAACCAGGAAGTTTCCATTGTAATATCGGTAGTATCGATTGTTTAAACTCGGTGAGACCGATTTTGATAATGGACATACACAGAGAGATTACAATCCCATCTCGGTGAGACTGAGATCCCTATAGGTGAGACCGATTTGCTTAGGGTTTGTGGCAGTGGCTAAGACATCAAAACTCGGTGGTGCCGGATAGAAAGAATCAGTGGGGCCGAGTTTGACTTTAGGTTTTAGGACATATGTGTGGAAGTGGGAAAGTGGTATTTGGAGCATATCACTAAGCACTTGAAGCAAGAGGCTCATTAAGCAACACCTCATCCCTCCTTGATAGTATTGGCTTTTCCTATAGACTCAATGTGATCTTGGATCACTAAAATGTAAAATGAATAGTCTTGAGCTTGAAGCTTGAGCCAATCCTTTGTCCTTAGCTTCTTGAAGGAGTTCCCACATCCTTTAGTCCATGCCACTCCATTGTTGAACTTATCTGAAACATACTAGATAAAAGTGTTAGTCCAACAGGAGATATGTTGACATTAATTACCAAAACCACCTAGGGAGAACTTGTGCTTTCAAGGTGCCGCGGGTGCGGGTGAGAGTGTCTAGGCTCGGAACGGACAACAAAGAGAACTGGGAGGACCCAGACATATGCAAGTTTTGAAAAACATGATGATGCAATGCACATGATGACATGGGAAGATGCAACACTCAAGCAAATGACATGGCAATGACAGCGAATAACTGGAAGACACCTGGCGCATCAGTCTCGGGGCGTTACAACTCTCCTCCACTAATAGAAGATCTCATCCGGAGATCTCCGGAACGAGACAAAAGAGAAAGAGGAAGAGGTAAAAGAAGAGCTCAAGAGAGAATATGAACAAAGGTAGAGAGCACTCGGGTAGACAAAGGAACGGCGAATATGACGAGAATGGAAAGCTCAAGAAACAAGATAGACTCTGAAACCACTCTGGTTAGAACAAGGTAGAAAAGGAATAAGAACAAAAGAATTCCAGCAGCACTCCGGCTGAACATGGAAGGAATAGAACATGAAATTTACCAGATGGAATGACACTTGACGAGATGAACAACGCAATGCCTACGGGAGTATTGAAAGAGTGGAATGAAAAGAACGGATAAGTGAAGAACAACTTCCACCACGAATGAATTAGATAGCATCCTTAGAAGGGAGGATTTTTTTGATAAAGAGCATTTCATTGAATTGAAATATCTAGGTGATACAATCGTTTCATAGAAAGCCCGACCTCTGCATAACTAGATGCACACAGCCAATACGTTCAGTCCTACTTAAAAGCAAACATAAGAGGCTGACACAACCAGCACATTAAAAAATAAAGTAAAGCCAGCCTACGATGTGGCTGATCCTAACCAAAGGTCACAGCGCCATCCATGGGGGTAGAAAACCTCCCTGGCCAAACACTCCAGCCGAGTAGACGCCATCATAAAAAGGTCTCTGTCCTCCGGCCTCTGCAGGATAGACCACGTATGGAGCCATCACGAACATATATGAATAACCTGCATAGGAGACGGAATGCATTTATGGTTAAAAAGTATATCATTCCTGGTGAGCCACATCGCCCAACATAAGGCGGCTGGCCCCACAAGGATGTGAGCAGAAAATTGTTTATCTATTCCCCACGACCAATTAGCAAACATATTCCATGCACTACATGGGGGGTAAAGATTTTACGCTATCTGAACAATAGCCCAAACCGACTGTGCAAAATTGCACTCAAAAAATAAGTGTTTAATGGACTCATCATGATGGCAGAAAACACATTTTTTGCAACCATGCCAGTTATGTCATGCCAAGTTATCCCTAGTTAAGATCACCCCTTTGTTAAAAAACCATAGGAATATCTTCACTTTTAGAGGGATTTTTAGCTTCCACAGTTTCCTGTTATCAATCGGAACCTCGTTATGGACCAATGCATCATAAAAGGGAGGATTAAACGGAGTTGTTGAGAAATCAACAACAAAAGAATAAGCTTGTTGTGTACTTATGGAAAAACATCTCAAAACTTGATGTGAAATTATGCCCCAACCAAATGTCTGAATATCTGAGAAGAAGAAGAAATGCAAAACTCCGCTTCGAAAGAATATGAAGAATTAATTGCACTTCGAGATGCAAGAAGAAAAGATACTTGAACTCCTCCAACAAGAATCTTGATGACGACTTGAAAGAATGAATTAAATCCTAAAGAACCACCATGAAGAACTCCGGTGACAAAAGGATGATGAGATAGAATTGAATGATGAAAAGAATAATATTCAGGCCTTGCGGTGATTAAGATGGAGGTTCTGACGAGACAAGCTTGGAACTCCGTAAAAGAAAAGATGAAAACACTTGGAACTAAAATTTATTCATCAAGAACAAACTCCGAAGGAACGGATTAATTAGTTCGAGGAAATAAGAATAATATTTATTGTATGCTTATCCTTCGTCAAATTAAATTGATGACAAGCAACAGATTTTGCATACTACTTATTCATGTTGAAAAGGATTAAGGGGGATATAACCCAAAACATGATAAAGTCTTCATGAACTACTGGTAGGATTGGAAAGAACGAATAAATTAATATGATAACAAAGGAAGAGGAATGCTGAAAGAACCACCATAAGAATTTGAAAATGACTGAGAATGAATCACTGGGAAGAATTAGAAGAACAAATATGCTCTAGGGGATTTAGATGCAAAAGAGCGAAGACCTAACGAGTTGATTAAAGAATACTTGACAGATGTGCCAGGGTAATTTGGTAACAATAACTGGAATGTGAGGACGAAGGATTCTTCTCGAATGATGGCCTCCGGTAAAACAAAACGGAAACATCTCCTGACATACTCTGGATGGGCATGGAAATAATATCTGACAAACGGAATAATTCAAGAGGATACCAAGAAGCTGGAACCACAAATCTTCGAGAGAAAGGACAAGATTTAGAAGGAACTCTTCTTCGGAATGACAGCAAGGAATGCCACCAAAATTGTTGAGACACCCCAGAAGAATGAAAAGAGGAAAGGTTGAACCAACAATGAAAAGAATTTGAAAGCGATCTTGGAGAAGGCATGAGACTGATGGAATCCATTCTTACGTCACACTTTGAAAAGAATTTGAGAATAACTCCGAAATAATTAGAAGAGTTAGGTTAGATCCTAGGAATAAACCTGTGGGATAGGGCCCACTAAAGAGAAAACACCATTGAAAAGGATTGCGGAATAGATGATGCACCTGAACGACTAAAGGACTCGACTGAGCTGACAACCTCAAAATAATTGAATGCAAACATGAATATTCTGTGTTGTCTTGAGCACTCCGTAATGATAAACTAGTGAGAGGCAAGCGAGCAAGGGGAAACATCTAAGCCAAGGCAAAGAATACGATCAACACCGAAAACTTGAATTGAGTCCACCGGAAAAGAAAGACATGAGGAATGACGAACTAGACAAGAAATCACCGGTTGAAACAATTGACGAAAGACTGAAGATGTTCTGCACGAATGAAATTGATGGTCGAAAGAGACTTAGACTCCCGGAAAAAGGGTGGGAGGGCGGGAAAAACAAAGGCAACTTGGAAGGGCAAACCGATGAATAACTTTAAGAGAAAAACACTAGTTGAAATAATTGAGGAAAGAATGCAAAGGCTTCGCACGAGTAGGATGGATACTCGATTATGGACTCCCGTTCCAAGAAGAAAATGGGGTGGGTGGGTGGGAAAAGAAAGACAACCGAGGATGGGGAAAACCTCATCGCTTAGGAAAAACTAAGGATTGAACTTGCAAAATCAAAGAAGGCCGAATTAACTTGATGAGAAATGCACCGGATGAAAAGAGGTGAGAACCAATGATCGGAAATCTAACCGCGTGATCTGATATGTCCATTTTGCATCATGCTTTTATATCGAAATTTATTGCATTATGGGCTGTTATTTCACGTTATGTCACAATACTTATGCCTGTTCTCTCTTATTTTACAAGGTTTACATGAAGAGGGAGAATGCCAACAGCTGGCATTCTGGGCTGGAAAAGGAGCAAATATTAGAGACCTATTCTGCACAACTCCAAAATTCCTGAAACTCCACGAAAGTCATTTTTATAATTAATAAAAAATACTGAGCGGAAGAAATACCAGAGGGGGGCACCCACCGTCCACGAGGGTGGGGGCGCGCCCTACCCCCTTGGGCGCGCCCCCAGCCTCGTGGCCCCCCTCGCAGGCCTTCGGTGACCATCTTCTGCTATATTAAGTGTTTTACCCTGGAAAAAATCATAAGCAAGCTTTCGGGATGAAACACCACCGCCACGAGGCGAAACCTTGGCGGAACCAATCTAGGGCTCCGGCGGAGCTGTTCTACCGGGGAAATTCCCTCTGGGAGGGGGAAATCATCACCATCTTCATCACCATCGATCCTCTCATTAGGAGGGGGTCAATCTTCATCAACATCTTCACCAGCACCATCTCCTCTCAAAACCTAGTTCATCTCTTGTATCCAATCTTTGTCCCAAAACCTCAGATTGGTACCTGTGGGTTGCTAGTAGTGTTGATTACTCCTTGTAGTTGATGCTAGCTAGTTTATTCGGTGGAAGATCATATGTTCAGATCCTTTATGCATATTAATACCCCTATGATTATGAAGATGAATATTATTTGTGATTTGTTACGTTTGTTCCTGAGGACATGGGAGAAGTCTTGCTATAAGTTGTCATGTGAATTTGGTATTCGTTTGATATTTTGATGAGATGTATATTGTCTCTCCTCTAATGGTGTTATGTGAACGTCGACTACATGACACTTCACCATTGTTTGGGCCTAGAGGAAGGCATTGGGAAGTAATAAGTAGATGATGGGTTTCTAGAGTGACAGGAGCTTAAACCCTAGTTTATGAGTTGCTTCGTAAGGGCCTGATTTGGATCCATATGTTTCATGCTATGGTTAGGTTTACCTTAATACTTATTTTGTAGTTGCGGAAGCTTGCAATAGGGCTTAATCATAAGTGGGGTGCTTGTCCAAGAAAGGGAAGTACCCAAGCACCGGTCCACCCACATATCAAATTATCAAAGTCGTGAATGCGAATCATATGAGCGTGATGAAACTAGCTTGACGATAATTCCCATGTGTCCTCGGGAGCGATTTTCTCCATATAAGATTTTATCCCGACTTGTCATTTTCTACAAAAAGGACCGGGCCATCTTGCTGCACCTTATTTACTTTTGTTACTTGTTACCCGTTATGAATTACCTTATCACAAAACTATCTGTTACCGATAATTTCAGTGCTTGCAGAGAATACCTTACTGAAAACCGCTTGTCATTTCCTTCTGCTCCTCGTTGGGTTTGACACTCTTATTTATCAAAAGGACTACAATAGTGTGTTGAAATTATCAAGACTCTTGTGGGTCATCAAGACTCTTTTCTGGCGCCGTTGCCGGGGAGTGAAGCGCCTTTGGTAAGTGGAACTTGGTAAGGAAACGTTTATATAGTGTGCTGAAATTTACTGTCACTTGTTACTATGGAACATAATCCTCTAAGGGGATTGTTCGGGGTATGTTCACCCCGACTAGTAGAGCAAAGAGTTTCTCCTCAACCTACTGAACCTACTGAAATTTTTTACATTGAAATTCCTTCCGGTATGATAGAGAAACTGCTAGCTAACCCCTTTACAGGAGATGGAACATTGCATCCCGATTTACACCTAATCTATGTTGATGAAGTTTGTGGATTATTTAAGCTTGCAGGTATGCCCGACGTTGTTATCGAGAAGAAGGTCTTCCCTTTATCTTTGAAGGGAGGGGCGTTGCCATGGTATAGGCTATGTGATGATATGGGATCATGGAACTACAACCGATTGAAATTGGAATTTCACCAGAAGTATTATCATATGCATCTTGTTCATCATGATTGTAATTATATATATAATTTTTGGCTCACGAAGGAGAAACATCGCTGAAGCTTGGGGAGGCTTAAGTCAATGTTATATTCATGCCGTAATCATGAGCTCTCAAGAGAAATGATTATTCAAAAATTTTATGCTCGGCTTTCTCTCAACAATCGCTCCATGCTCGATACTTCTTGTACTGGTTCCTTTATGATGAAGACTATTGAATTCATATGGGATTTATTGGAAGGAATTAAAAGCAACACTGAATATTGGGATCTCGACAAAGGTAAGGAGTAAGGTATGACACCTAAGTTTGATTGTGTTAAATATTTTATGGATACCGATGCTTTTCGTGAATTTAGCACTTAATATGGACTTGACTCTAAGATAGTAGCTTCTTTCTATGAATCATTTGCTACTCATGTTGACCTCCCTAAGGAGAAGTGGTTTAAGTATAATACTTCCACAGAAGTAAAAGTAGTTGCACCTATTAAAGTTGAAGAAAAGACTATCACTTATAATGATCATGTTGTTCCTACTACCTATATTGAGAAACCACCTTTCCCTGTTATGATAAAGTATCATGCTAAAGCTTCAACTATGGTTCGTAAGGGTAATACTGGAACACCTACACCACCTGAGCAAATTAAAGTTGAACCTAGTATTTCTATGGTTAAAGATCTCTTGGCTGATAATATTGATGGGCATGTTACTTACTTCTGTGATGAAGCTGCTAGAATTGCTAGACCAGATACTAAGAATAAACATAGACCTGTTGTAGGCATGCCTGTTATTTCTGTTAAAATAGGAGATCATTGTTATCTTGTCTTATGTGATATGGGTGCTAGTGCTAGTGCAATACCTCATTCCTTATACAAAGAAATTATGCATGATATTGCACCTGCTGAGATAGAAGAAATTGATGTCACAATTAACCTTGCCAATAGAGATACTATTTCACCAGCAGGGATTGTTAGAGATGTTGAAGTCTTGTGTGGGAAAGTTAAATATCCTGCTAATTTTCTTGTTCTTGGTTCCCCACAAGATAGCTTTTGCCCCATCTTATTTGGTAGACCCTTCTTGAATACTGTTAATGCTAAGATAGATTGCGAAAAGGATGTTGTTACTATTGGTTTGGGGGATATGTCTCATGAGTTTAATTTTGCTAAGTTTCATAGACAACCCCATGGTCAAGAATTGCCTAGTATGGATGAAATTATTGGTCTTGCTTCTATTGTTGTGCCTCCTAATGATCCTTTAGAACAATATTTGCTAGACAATGAAAATGATATGTTTATGAATGAAAGAAGGGAGATAGATGAAGTATTCTTTAAACATGGACCTATGTAGAAACACAACTTGCCTGTTGAAATTCTAGGGAATCCTCCACCACCCAAGGGTGATCCTGTGTTTGAGCTTAAACCACTACCTGATACTCTTAAATATGCTTATCTTGATGAAAATAAGATATATCCTGTTATTATTAGTGCTAACCTTTCAGAGTAGGAAGAGGAGAAATTGTTGAAAACTCTAAAGAAGCATTGTGCTGCTATTGGATATATGCTTGATGATCTTAAGGGCATTAGTCCCACTTTATGTCAACACAAAATAAAATTGGAGAAAGACACCAAACTAGTTATTGATCACCAACGATGGTTAAATCCTAAGATGAAAGAAGTGGTAAGAAAGGAAATATTAAAGCTCCTGGAGGCAGGTATAATTTACCCCATTGCTGATAGTCAATGGGTAAGTCCTGTCCATTGTGTCCCTAAGAAGGGAGGTATCACTGTCGTTCCTGATGATAAAGATGAATTATCCCGCAAAGAATTGTTACAGGTTATAGGATGGTAATTGATTTCGGCAAATTAAATAAAGCTACTAAAAAGGATCATTACCCTCTGCCTTTTATTGATCAAATGCTAGAAAGATTATCCAAACATACACATTTTTGCTTTCTAGATGGTTACTCTGGTGTCTCTCAAATACTTGTGTCAGCAGAGGATCAAGAAAAGAGCACTTTTACTTGCCCTTTCAGTACTTTTGCTTATAGACGTATGCCTTTTGGTTTATGTAATGCACAAGCTACCTTTCAAAGATGCATGATGGCTATATTCTCTGACTTTTGTGAAAAGGTTGTTGAGGTTTTGATGGATGATTTCTCCGTTTATGAATCTTCTTTTGATGATTGCTTGAGCAACCTTGATCGAGTTTTGCAGAGATGCAAAGATACTAGTCTTGTCTTGAATTGGGAGAAGTGCTACTTTATGGTTAATGAAGGTATTGTCTTGGGGCATAAAATTTCTGAGAGAGGTATTGAAGTTGATAAAGCTAAAGTTGATGCTATTGAAAAGATGTCGTGACCCAAGGACATTAAAGGTATATGAAGTTTGCTTGGTCATGCTGGTTTTTATAGGAGGTTCATTAAGGACTTCTCTAAAATTTCTAGGCCTCTGACTAATCTCTTACAAAAGATATTCCTTATGTTCTCGATGATGATTGTGTAGAAGCATTTGAAATAATTAAGAAAGCTTTGATTTCTGCACCTATTGTTCAGCCACTTGATTGGAATTTACCCTTTGAAATTATGTGTGATGCTAGTGATTATGCCGTAGGTGCTGTTCTAGGACAAAGGGTTGATAAGAAACTAAATGTTATTCAATATACTAGTAAAACTCTAGACAGTGCCCAGAGAAACTATGCTACTACTGAAAAAGAATTTTAAGCAGTTGTATTTGCTTGTGATAAGTTTAGACCTTATATTGTTGATTCTAAAGTAACTGCTCACACTAATCATGCTGCTATTAAATATCTTATGGAAAAGAAAGATGCTAAACTTAGACTTATTAGATGGGTTCTCTTGCTACAAGAATTTGATTTGCATATTATTGATAGAAAGGGAGCTGAGCACCCCGTTGCAGACAACTTGTCTAGGTTAGAGAATGTTCTTGATGACCCACTACCTATTGATGATAGCTTCCCTAATGAAAATTTAGTTGTCATAAATGCTTGTCGTACTGCTCCATGGTATGCTGATTATGCTGATTACATTGTTGCTAAATTTATACCACCTAGTTTCACATACCAGCAAAAGAAAAAGTTTTTCTATGATTTGAGACATTACTTCTGGGATGACCCACACCTTTATAAAGAAGGAGTAGATGGTATTATTAAACGTTGTGTGCCTCAGCATGAACAGGAATAGATCCTACACAAAGTGTCACTCTGAGGCATATGGAGGACACCACGCTGGAGACAGAACTACGCATAAGGTATTGTAATCCGGTTTTATTGGCCTACTCTCTTCTAAGATGCCAGTAAGTTTGTCTTGTCTTGTGATGAATGTCAAAGAATTGGTAATATTAGTAGACGTCAAGAAATGCCTATGAATTATTCTCTTGTTATTGAACCATTTGATGTTTGGGGCTTCGATTATATGGGACCGTTTCCTTCCTCTAATGGGTATACACATATTTTAGTTGTTGTCGATTACGTTACTAAGTGGGTAGAAGCTATTCCAACTAGTAGTGCTTATCATAACACCTCTATTAAGATGCTTAAAGAAGTTATTTTTCTAAGGTTTGGAGTCCCTGATACTTAATGACAGATGGTGGTTCACATTTTATTCATGGTGCTTTTCATAAAATACTTGATGATACAGTATGGGCCTATAGAACTGCATATAAAACTCCTATGGGTATGTCTCCATATAAAATGGTTTATGGAAAAGCATGTCACTTACCTCTCGAGCTAGAACATAATTAAAGATCTCAATTATGATTTCAAGCTTGCCGGTGAGAAGAGGTTATTTGACATTAGCTCACTTGATGAATGGAGAACTCAAGCCTATGAGAATGCCAAACTGTTTAAAGAAAAAGTTAAAAGATAGCATGACAAAAGGATACAAAAGCGTGAGTTTAATGTAGGTGCTTATGTGTTGCTATTCAACTCTCGTTTAAGATTTTTTGTAGGAAAACTCCTCTCTAAATGGGAAGGGCCTTACGTTATCGAGGAGGTCTATCTTCCGGCGCCATAAAAATCAACAACTTCGACGGCACAAATCCGAAGGTGGTGAACGGTCAAAGAATCAAACATTATATCTTAGGTAATCCAATAAATGTTAAAACTAATGTTATTGAAACCGTGACCCCGGAGGAATACATAAGGGACACTTTCCAGAACGTTTCAGACTCCGAAAAGAAATAGGTATATGGTACAGTAAGTAAACCGACTCCAAAACAATTCTAGTAGCATTATTTTCTCGGTTTTGGAATATTTAAGAAAATAGGAAAATAAGAAGTAGTCCGGGAAGGACACGAGGCGTCCACGAGGGTGGAGGGTGCGCCCTACCCCCTGGGCGCGCCCCCTGCCTCGTGGGCACCTCGTGCGCTCTCCGGACTCCGTTTTCTTGCACGATACTTCTTTTAGTCGGTAAAAATTCATTATATAATCTCCCGAAGGTTTTGACCACCGTATCACGCAACTATCCTCTGTCTTTGTTTTGAGTTGTTTTTCTGTCAGATTTGTCAAGGCCAGGCATCATGTCGTCACCCTCCTCGAACAATGAAGGCAACGATGCTTGACTAATGAATATAGAGCTGAAGAGAGAAGAACCCGGGGAGATCAACAAGGATGATGGGATCAAGAAGGTCATGGAGGATCAAGCTCCGGTGGCAAAAGAAGAAGACATCCTTCAACCTCATCAAAATCTTCTTACCCCAACTGAGATTGAAGCTTTCAAGATGATTGAATTAGCTCACATACAAAACAAGTATCTCACACATGAAAATATTATGTTGAAGGAACATATCACCGCACTCAAGGGCATTATCCCAAACTGGAGGAACTCCTACGCTCAATGTGCGACTATCCATCATCACCACCACCTTCATCACCTCCGAAGAAGGAGACATAAACACATGGGTATGGGCACTCCCCTTGGAAACTTCCAAACTTGGGGGAGGTGCCCCGGTATCGTATCACCATCACACTCCTATGTTTAGCGTTTTACTTAGTTCGATCCTTTTAGTAATATTTTGATCTAGTAGAATAAAGTTTTAGTATGATCTAGTTTTGAGTTTTGCCTTATGATCCTTCTTTGTAACCGAGTCTGTAAGCTATATATAATAAAGATTAGTGTTGAGTCAAGGGCTTTGCTATCTTGATATGATCTTGAGGGAATAAAAGAAAGAATAAAAATAAATAAAGAGATCATATTGATCTTATGGAGAGTAATGACTTCATATAAAGAGTATGATGATTAAAAGTTGTTGAGAGTTGGCAAACATAATTTTGGTCATCATTGCAATTAATAGGAAGTACTAAAGAAAGAGAGGTTCTCACATATAAATATACTATCTTGGAAATCTTTTATGATTGTGAGCACTCATTAAAATATGACATGCTAAAGAGTTGACGTTGGACAAGGAAGACAACATAATGGGTTATGTTTTCTTATATTCGAAATAAAGTATATTTTCATGGATCATCCAACATGTTGAGTTTGTCTTTCCCTCTCATGTTAGCCAAATTCCTTGCACCAAGTAGAGATACTACTTGTGCTACCAAATATCCTTAAACCCAGTTTTTCCATGAGCGTCCACCATATCAACCTATGGATTGAGTAAGATCCTTCAAATAAGTTGTCATCTTGCATGCAATAAAAAATTCTCTCTAAATATGTATGACTTCTTAGTGTGGAGAAAATAAGATTAATACGATCTTCTGATATGGAAGCAATAAAAGAGACGGACTACATAATAAAGGTCCATATCACGAGTGGCAATATAAAGTGACGTTCTTTTGCATTAAGATTTCGTGCATCCAACCATAAAAGCACATGACAACCTATGCTTCCCTCTTCGAAGGGCCCATCTTTTACATTTGTCTTATGCATTATGCAAGAGTCATGGTGATCCACCTTTCCTTTTTACATTTCATCCTTTGGCAAGCACCTTGTGTTGGAATGATCCTGATATATATATCCAATTGGATGTAAGTTAGCATGAACTATTATTGTTGGCATTACCCTTGAGGTTAAAGGTTGGGAGGCAATACTATAAGCATCTATCTTTCTCTGTGTCCGACTAAAACTCCATAACCATAAGTATTGCGTGAGTGTTAGCAATTATGGAAGACTAAATGATAGTTGAGTATGTGGACTTGCTAAAAAGCTCTTATATTGACTCTTTCCGATGTTAAGATAAATTGCAATTGCCTCAGTGACCAAGATTATAGTTTGTTAGTTTTCAGTGAAGTTTTGGATTCATACTTAACATTGTGGATAGATTATTACCTTGAGCATAAGAAATCAT